>NC_138179.1:56313857-56488857 GCF_964165515.1 Mesoplodon bidens
GAATGTGCAGCTCTGGGGAAAGAGGGGCCCACCCAGAGCTGGCCTCTGCCTCCTTCCCTCTCAAGAGAGACCACTCACTCTCCCTACCAGTGAGCTTTATCATTTCTATTCCAGAGCTGGACCTGTTTGGAGACCCCGACCCCAGTTCCAAGCAAAATGGCACAAAGGAGCCAGATGCCTTTGACCTGGATGTGCTGGGGGAGGCACTAACCCAGCCCAGCAAGGACACCCCAGCGCGCCGGACTCCTGAGTCCTTCCTGGGCCCCTCGGCCTCCTCCTTGGTCAACCTTGACTCATTAGTCAAGGCGCCCCAGGCTGCAAAGACCCGGAACCCCTTCCTAAACAGGTAGGGACACCCCCTCGTCCCTGCTGGGTCTCAACACTGGGGTCCCCTGCTCTCTCTCCGTCCTCTTCCTTCAGAGCCCAGACCCTGCCCTAAAATCTTAGCTCGTCCCTATTTCTAAGACCCCAGATCTGGCCACCTTGCCCCTTCCCCACTTCGGGCTATGTGCCCCTGGCCCGCTCCAAGTCCCCCAACCCAATCTCGTTCCGCAGGTTTCAGCGCTCCATCCCCCACCAACCCGTTCGGCGGGGGCGACCAGGGCAGGCCGACCCTGAACCAGATGCGCACCGGGTCGCCGGCGCTGGGCCTGGCTGCCGGTGGGCCGGTCGGCGGCTCCCTGCCCTACAGCGCCTCCCTGCCGCTCCCGCTTAGCAGCGTGCCGGCCGCCGTGACCCTGCCCGCCTCGGTCAGCGTCTTCCCCCAAGCCCGCGCCTTCACGCCGCCGTCCCCTGGGAGCCTGCCGCAGCCTCTGCTGCCCACCTCAGGCCCCGCGGGGCTGCTCAGCCAACCCCCGCAGGCCAGCACCAACCCTTTCCTCTGAGCAACGCCCCCGCCTCGGGCGGGCCGGCGCTGGGCCCCGCCCCCTGACGTGAGCGGGGCGGGGCTGCCACGCCAGGACCCACCCGGGGAGGGAAGGAAGGCTGAGACTCCGCCCCGAGGCCGGCGCAGATGCTGCTCGCTGGCCTCCGCAGCCTGTTTGCAGCTCCTGGAAGTGGAGACGGACGACTTCACTGGGGCCGAGACCACGCCTCGTAATAAAGACTGGAACCCGCGTCCTCAGGTCTCACCAAGTGGACTTTTTGCCGGGCGTGGCGGCCAGGCCCGGACCACAGCACGAATCAGCGGCTGCCGTGGGAACGACTGCTCCACAATGTGGGGCCCAAAAAGGCGCCCACTTCCTGTACAGCACCCTCAGCCTGGCACCTTCGCTTCCACATGCTCCCCAGACTCATTCATTCAACCATTTATCACACATCGGCGCGGGGGATGATCTAATAGCAAGGGACAAGAGACCGTTGTTCCCTTGCGCACTCGTTATGTGCTAAGCACTTCAGACAGATTATTTCATTTAATCCTTGCATCAATGTTCTGAGGTAGATAATATTACTCCCACTGAGGAATGGCTACATAATTTGTGCAAAATGAAAACGTGGGGCCCCTTGTTCAAAATTGGGTTAAGAATATCAAAGCCGGAGCAGCAGAGCGTTAGATCAAGCGCAAAGCCCTTGTCCCTGCTCCCTCTATAGGTGGGGCTCAGAGAGGTTAAGTGGCATGCTCAAAGTCACAGAGCTAGCGGAGTGGGGCTGCGATTCAGAGTCGGGGGATCTGGCTCCGCAGCTCTGAGCTCCCACGCTGGGCCCCAGATTTAATTCACAAATACCGGCTGCTGTGGACAGAGTGCTAGGCTCGTCTGGGAGGGATTCAAGAATTGCTAAGCCCACAGCCTCCAGGAGCTCAGAGCTCAGTGGGGCAGGCTAGCCGGATCCAAGGGCCCTCATGATCCTTTGTTTTACTGAATCACCTCACATCTGGCTCTTACTCCTCTCGTCTTTGCACCAGGACTGGCAAGAAACTCAGTTTCAGCCATGATGCCTCCCGGGGGGCTTGTGTGGGGTCTGAGAAACCGAAGGGAGGAGCAGGGCCTGGTACCTCATTCTGAGGGCCACCATGGTGACCCTCACTTCTCTTCTACTCAGTGCTCTCCAACCACTGGGCACTGATGTGTCTTCCGTGCCCAGGGTCCGGCTCTGCAGGCAGCAGGCCAAAGGCCTGGGGTAGAATGGCCTTCCATAGGACAGAAACACCCAAGGTGGGGAAGGACACAGTGCTGGTCTCCTTCCTAAGGTGGGGCTGGGGAAAGGAGTCAGTCCTACTGTACCTGTTACAGGCAGAGTGGACAAGAGCATCTACTTAGGAGTCAGACTGACAGCATTCAAAACTGCTCTAAAGTTTGCACTTAACCATAATCACTTAGTAATAAGTGGTTATGCTCCCTGACCTTGAGTAAATTACTTAACCTCTCTATGACTGTGCCTCCATTTCCTTACTTGTCAAATGGGAACAAGAGTTCCTTCCTTATGAGGTTGCTGTGTGGCTTCTCCCAGGCCAGTGTCCATTCAGCCCAGGATCCACCCTGTTCGGAGATTAACCAGGAGGCATGAACCTGCGATACCTCTCATTCCTGGTTTTGCCAGGCAGTACCCAGACCCCATCCATCTTCTGCACAAACCTGGGAGATCGCCATCCTTCTTGGTCACTGACCCACCTTTCGCCCCTCCTCAGCCTGGGTCCTCCTCTTCTAAACTGGCCCTCCTTGTGGACACCGCTTCCCTAAGGACTCCCAAGCGGTGCTGTTTTGCTTCCCACCAAGAGGAGGTTGGTAGTCTGGCTCCCCATTTTGCTCTGGACCGTCTTTCTCCTGGAAGACCCGTCCCTCCTTGGAGACTGGAGCCACCTGGTGTCCTGCCTCCTGCCTGGGTCTGCGCTCCACCTCATCCTCCCCGTGCCGTGGCTCATGGTCTTCTCACCCAGATGTTGCTCAATCTTATGTGATTCCATTATCCAAGAAGAGGACCTCGCCACCACTTGACCTCTCAGCTGCTCTCACCCCTGGTCACTCTCTGGGGCTCGTCAGCATCCTAAACTCCTCCACATTAAAACCAGGCTTCCTGTTCTCTGATCTTAACCTGATTCTGTCCAGGGAGCTCACACACCAGCCTCTCCCACCTCCCAGCCCTCCCATCCCTCCACTATCCCAGCATCTCAGAGGTCTCTCTCCTCCACATCATCAGATGCCTTCTCTCAACTGAATCCTTCCCTGTGATATTTGCCATAATTAATCTCATCCAGCCTGCGAGTGTCTTTCCATCTTTCCCCTCGCATCAGGTGCCCCTCCTCTCTATGTCCCCTTTCTTCCCCCCGCCCCCCACCAACCCACTCCAATCAGCTTCTACTGTCAGCATTACCTCCTGAAGCTCATCTGCCAAGTCCACCAATGGCCTCCATGTTGCTGAAGCTAGTGGACCTTTTTCTGTCCCGTCCCAGTTGGCTTCTCTGTAGTCTGACCCTCCCTCCTTGCAACTCTCTGTCCCTTTGCCTCTGGGACAACACCCTCTCCTGGTTTTCCCATGACCCTCTGTGTATTTCACGGGTGCACTTCTGAGCTCCTCAAGCCCAGGCCTGAGCCTGTGCCTCTCCTCTCGCTGCAGTCAGCCTGGGTGATCCCACACTGTCTGCACTGAGCAGCCACTCTGATTCCTTTCTCCCACCAACCCCTCCTCTGCATTCCAGAACCTTGTCATCTCCACACGTACATCTCGAGGACATCTCAAACCAACCGTCCAAACGGATCTCATGAACCCATGATCTGAGTCTCTCCCTGTGCCCCCTCCTCAGCAAATGCCCCCCCATTCAGCACCAGCCCCACTCTGCACTTCACTCTTGACACCCCCCTCTCCCTTATAGACAATCCTGACGATGTTTCCTCTTCCGCTGACCTCAAGTCCACCCCCCTCTCCATCTCCACCTCTGCCTGGTGCAGACCTCCCAGAGCTCTCCCCTGGGTCCTGCTATGGCCTCTGAACCCTTCTGCTTCACTCTTGTCTCCTTCCAGTCCATTCTCCACCAGGAAGCTGGAGGGACCTTTCCAAAATGCAGGTTCACTCCCCTGACTAAAGCCCTTCCAAAGCTTTCTTCTGCTCTCATCAGTAACCAAACTCCTGCTCACAGTTCAAGACCTGGCCCCTGCCTTCCTCCTCCGCAGCCTCACAACCTCATCTACCATCTCTCTTCCCTGTGCTCTCTGTCCTGTAGCCATGCTGGCTTCTGCAGTTCCTCAGCCCTGACTCACTGCTATGCCACAGGGCCTTTGCACATCTGTTCCTCTTGCTTCCTCATCATTTTCCCCAAGCCCTCTCCAGAATCCATCCTCTTGTTCTTCGAAGGCTGCTACACAAATAAGATTTCCTTAGGGAGGCCTTCCCACCTCGTCTCTCCCACCAGACCAGTTTCCTTGTGATACCTAGTCACGGCACTTCTCACAGTGGGTGGCTGTACATTCATTTGTCTGGGTGTCTGATTGGCTTCTGCCTCCCTCATCAGACTGTGAGCAGCACGAGAGCAGGAGCCTGGTCCCTCTCTGCCCACCGTTGTACCTAACAGGGTGCCTGGTAGGCGATGGGCACTCAATAAATGTTGACTGAATGTAGCAAATGAGACGTGTGTAAAGTACCTGATAGGACATAAAGTTGGCTCATTATTATTATTCAGGGAAGGCTTCCTGGAGGGGGTGGGGTTTGAGCAGGACCTTGAGGCCCTGGGGAGTGGGGGGTGGGCAGAGCAAAGGCGAAGCTCCTGGCTTGGAGGGTCTGGACAAGCCACGCCTTTGCCTCTCGCCTCAGTTCTCATTTGTAAAACGGGCTAGGGTTGGAGAGAATGACAGGAGGCTCAGAGCTTTCCACGGCCCTGGCGTCCTCACAGCCCTCCATCTTCTACTCAAGAGGGTTAACCCCCACAGCTGGTCTAGGTCCAGCCGAGTCGGCCCAGTTTGGGGCACAGACCCATGTCCTCCCAAGACCGGGCTATCCGGTCTGCAGTCCCTCGGTCGACCACCGGGCGGCGCTCGGAGACCAGCCGCGTGGCCTGCGGTCCCCGCGAAGACGCACCCGCGGCTTGTCGGGTGCCCGGGCCCGCCCCTCGCAGCCTCCCTCCCGCCCTCCCTTCCTGTCCGCGACGTCCGGGCCGTCGGCCGCCAGCAGCCATGCAGGGCGCGCGGGCCTGGCGGTGCCGCGGCCTCTTGCTGCCCCGCGCCGCGTCGGGCCTCGCCGCCAGCCGCAGGTACGCTCGGGCAAGGGGGCCGCTCTGGCCCTGCGCCTGCGGGGCCCCGGAGCCAGTCCTCCCGGCGCTGGTCCCCTGTGCCTGCCCGGCCACCTCCCCACCCCCGACCCCGTGCCTGCTTCCCCGAGTCCGCTTCCTAGACCTGGCCCAGACAGTAACCCCCTCCTCCCTTCCCTCCAGCTGCAGGGCTAGCTTGCCCCAGGGACTCTGTTCTGACACCACCTCCTGGAAGCCCTCCTTGAACCCCAATGCTGGGCCAAGGGTCCTTGTCCAAAAGCACCCTGGGCTGGCCTGTCACAGTCCTTAATGCTGCAGGGGCCTGTCATTACTTAGACCTGCCTTACAGTGCCACTGTCCCAGGCTGAGCCCCTGAGATCAGGGCCAGTTTCTGATTCTTTGGGGGCCATGGGGTGTCTGGCACAGGACCTGGCCCCCCAGAAGTGCCCAGTGGGTGGACGTTGAGTGAGGGAGTCCCTGATGCCGAGTTTCTTCTCACTGCCCCTCACCTGGCCCAGTCCCACACCCGGCAGCTGCCCAGATCACACCCAAGCAGGCATGCCAGAGGGATATGTCCAGCCCAACCACCCTGGGGTGGGGCCCGGTGAGGGGAAGAGAATGGAGCCTGAAGGAGCATTCCACCCACTGTGACTCGCCCTGACCTCACAGTCATCACCCTTCCCACCGCCAGGTCTGAGAGGTTGGGGGAGACTAACCTGGCAGGGAGCCCCCATGAGCCACCTTTCTTCACCCCCCCAAAAACACAAGGGGAAGCGCAAAGGCCATGGTCTCCCCCGTGGTTCAGAAAGGTGGGTTGGGCTGGGAACAGGGGGTTCCAGGAGGGGCGCCCGAGGGCAGGGTGGGGTCAGGTGGGCCTCGGGGGTCGGTGTAGGGGGAGGCGGTGGAGACTCCTCGCCTGACCCGCCTGCCCACGACAGGGGTAGCTCCTCCCGGGACCGAAGCGTGACGGTCGGTAGTTCAGTGCCCATGCTGGCTGGAGGGAATGGGAGCCGGACTCACTGCTCTCAGTCCACACCCCGGAAAGTCCCCAACCGCCTGATCAGTGAGAAGTCACCGTACCTCCTGCAACATGCCTACAACCCTGTGGACTGGTGAGTCCCTCTCCTGATGCCCTCCCGGGGCAGCTGGACCCTCACCCCTCCTACCCCCCACCGCCCACCCCCGCCCGGGCTAGTGAGTGATGCCCCACCCTGCCGGGCCTAGGTACCCCTGGGGGCAGGAAGCCTTCGACAAGGCCAGGAAAGAAGACAAGCCAATCTTCCTTTCAGGTACTGCACCCACCTTCCCTGGGCTGGGTGAGGGGAGTGGTGGTGGATAAGGGAAGGGTCCCCTGGGCCTGGGGGCCTCCCAGGAAACTACAAGCCAGGGCCTGTCTGGCTCAGCTGCGGCCCTTTGGCTGGCCCCCCTCTGACCAGTCACTGGTCCCCCTGGCCCCGTGACCCCATTCCAGTGGGGTACTCCACCTGCCACTGGTGCCACATGATGGAAGAGGAGTCCTTCCAGAACGAGGAGATTGGCCGCCTGCTCAATGAGGGCTTTGTCAGCGTGAAGGTTGACCGGGAAGAGCGGCCCGATGTGGACAAAGTGTATATGACCTTTGTGCAGGTGAGTGGTCTTCCCTTGGAGGGGTGGTTGCCCGTGCACGTGGGGCCGCTCCCCTCACCTTGGCCCTCTCTCCGCCAGGCCACCAGCAGTGGTGGGGGCTGGCCCATGAGTGTGTGGTTGACTCCCAACCTCCAGCCCTTTGTGGGGGGCACCTATTTCCCCCCTGAGGATGGCTTGACCCGAGCTGGCTTCCGCACTGTGTTGATGAGGATACGAGAGCAGGTGGGTGTGCGCTGGGGAGTGGGGGGCCGGGGGGCAAGGGTGAGGGGACAAGGGCCCCCACCCGGTGCTGACCTCCAGGTCTGCCCCTGCCTCCCACAGTGGAAACAGAACAAGAGTGCCCTGCTGGAAAACAGCCAGCGTGTCACCGCAGCTCTGCTGGCCCGGTCGGAGATCAGCATGGGTGACCGCCAGCTGCCACCCTCCGCTGCCACCACGAACAGCCGCTGCTTCCAGCAACTGGACGAGAGCTATGATGAGGAGTATGGCGGCTTCGCCGAGGCCCCCAAGTTCCCCACGCCAGGTCAGTGCCCCACGCCCCGTGGCCGCTCCAGCCCCGGCCTGGCCTTCTGAAGCCACCCTAGTAAGTGCTCTCCTGACTCTCGTCTTGCTTAGTAGCCTCCCGCTCTCCTGTCTGGCCAGTGACCTCCTGAGCCCCAGCCTGTCTGTCAGTAGCTATCTAGTGAAGCCCGGGTTTCTGGTCTTAGCAGGGACCCTCCAACGCTGACCTAGGTAACGATCACCTGTCCTGTGGGTTGATCTCCTGACCCTCAGCCTGTCCAGAGAGACTGCCTGTTGAGCGAACCCCTAACCCCAGCCTGGCCGAGTCCTGATCACCCATATCTCCCCAGTCTCTCACCCGTGTGCTCTTGGTGTCTGCAGTGATCCTGAGCTTCCTGTTCTCCTACTGGCTCAGCCATCGGCTAACTCAGGATGGCTCTCGGGCCCAGCAGATGGCCCTGCACACCCTGAAGATGATGGCCAACGGGGGCATCCGAGACCATGTGGGGCAGGTGAGGGGGGGCTAGGCATTCCCTGGAGAGGGCAGCAGGCGGCAGCGGGGGCGGGGACCGCAGCTGGGATCGGCCTCCAGCCCCACGTTCCTCCTGGCACAGGGCTTCCACCGCTACTCCACGGACCGCCAGTGGCACGTCCCCCACTTTGAGAAGATGCTGTATGACCAGGCACAGCTCACGGTGGCCTATTCACAGGCCTTCCAGGTGACCCCTGATCCCAGCCCAGAGCAGAGGCCCAGCCTGTCCACCTAACGCCTGGCTGCCCGTTTGCAGGGCTTTCCTGGTGACTGTGGCTCTCCCTTAACCTCACCCCTAATTCTCTCTCATATGTCCACTACCCAGCGTCCCTCCCTACCTTCCTGGGAGAACGCTGACTGCCCCTTGTACCTAGGTTCCTCTGCTTACAGCCTCCTTCCTTCCCACTCAGATCTCTGGTGACGAGTTCTACTCCGAAGTTGCCAAAGGCATCTTGCAGTACGTGGCTCGGAACCTGAGTCACGGGGTGTGTGTCCACTAAGGCAGGCGGGTCTGGCTGTGGGAGGGCTTGGGGCCTCCACTGGCTGCCCTGAAGGCTGGGGCCAGCCAACTCTCCCCTCCCCACAGTCTGGAGGCTTCTACAGTGCAGAGGACGCGGACTCGCCCCCGGAGCAGGGCACGAGGCCCAAAGAGGGTGCCTTCTATGTGTGGACAGTCAAAGAGGTCCAGCAGCTCCTCCCCGAGCCCGTGCTGGGCGCCACCGAGCCTCTGACCTTGGGCCAGCTTCTCATGAAGCACTATGGGCTCAAGGAGGCCGGCAACATCAGCCCCAGTCAGGTGAGGACTGCTGGGTCACGGGAGGGGTCCTGAAGCCAGACAGGCAAGTGGACTCCCTCGGACAAGGGCTGTTTTCTTTAGGACCCAAAGGGGGAGCTGCAGGGCCAGAACGTGCTGACCGTCCGGTATTCACTGGAGCTGACTGCTGCCCGCTTTGGCCTGGAAGTGGAGGCCGTACGGGCCTTACTCAACTCAGGCCTCGAGAAGCTTTTCCAGGCCCGGAAACATCGGCCGAAGCCGCACCTGGACAGCAAGATGTTGGCGGCCTGGAACGGTGGGGTGGCTGTCTGAGGCCTGATCCGTTTATAGAATTAACCGTTCATAGGGGCCCTTATGTGTGATAGGCACCTGCTAAATAGTAATTCTCCCTTTATCAGGTTCATTGTCCTTAATTTACAAATGAGCAAACTGAGGTCTAGAGAGTTAACGGTAATCCACCCGAGGTCACACACAGGGACAGGAGCCCAGCTCTGCCTGGCGCTGGAGCTCAAACTCTTACCCGCTTACCCTATTGCTCCAGGGAGGTGTCAGAGCTTGGGGGGTTGGGATGGACATACCAGGAGGGCCCCGGCCAGCGTCACAGCCACTCGTGTCTCCTACCTCCAGGACTGATGGTGTCTGGCTTTGCCGTGACCGGGGCTGTCCTGGGCCAGGAGAGGCTGATCAACTACGCCCTCAGTGGTGCCAAGTTCCTGAAGCGGCACATGTTTGACGTGGCCAGTGGCCGCCTAATGCGGACCTGCTATGCAGGCTCTGGGGGGACCGTGGAGCACAGGTGGGGGGCCGTGCAGTCCAGAAAGGCTTGCCTCCTTGGGCATCCCATGCTTTTCTCTCTTCCCCTCTTCTCTTCTCCGGGTGGGCACTAGTCCTGGCTCTGCTTTCTGCCCACTATGAGCTCTTAATCTCCCTGGGACCATTTGCTCATCTGGGAAATGGGCTAACGGGACCCTCCCAAGAGCTAGATTTTGAGGGTTAAACAAAAGCACGTGAAAAGGGCCTCCTCTGTGAAAGCCCCTCTCTCCCTGTCCTGTCTCCTCCCCAATGCCTGTCCCCCCAGCAACCCGCCCTGCTGGGGCTTCCTGGAGGACTACGCCTTTGTGGTGCGGGGCCTGCTGGACTTGTACGAGGCTTCACAGGAGAACGCGTGGCTCGAGTGGGCTCTGCGGCTGCAGGACACGCAGGACAGGCTCTTCTGGGACTCCCGGGGTGGTGGCTACTTCTGCAGTGAGGCTGAGCTGGGGGCTGGCCTGCCCCTGCGTCTGAAGGACGGTCAGTGAGGATGTGGGGCTGGCCAGGGGTCCTGGACCCGACGGGGCTTGGTTTTCCCTGGGGGAGGCGTAAGTGCAGTGTGGTGGTGAAGAGCCAGCATGGGCAGGGGCCAGGCCCTCCCGGGCTCACATCTTTACCACCCATTAACCGAGTGACGTTGGGCTGGTCTCGTTGCATTTCAGAGCCTCAGATTCTTTTTTTTTTTTTTTTTAACGAATCAACTTAATTAACTTATTTATTTATTTATATTTGGTTGAGTTGGGTCTTCGTTGCTGCACGCGGGCTTTCTCTAGTTGGGGCGAGCAGGGGCTACTCTTTGTTGTGGCGCGCGGGCTTATCGCGGTGGCTTCTCTTGCTGCGGAGCATGGGCTCTAGGCACATGAGCTTCAGTAGTTGTGGCTCGCGGGCTCTAGAGCACAGGCTCAGTAGTTGTGGCACATGGGCTTAGTTGCTTCGCGGCATGTGGGATCTTCCCGGACCAGGGCTCAAACCTGTGTCTCCTGCATTGGCAGGCGGATTCTTAACCACTGCGCCACCAGGGAAGTCCCCTCAGATTCTTAATATGCAAAATGGAGCTAATGTTGGCATTCCCTTACATGGTTGGCATGAAGATTGATGTAGCTATTCTGTGAGCATGCTTAGTGGCCGTGAGTGGCATGCCTAGATAGACTGAACAAGGCCAGCTTCATCCCTACCCTCATAAAGCTTACTGTTCAGTAAGGGGGACAACTAACAGACGGTAATATTTAAAGCAAAAACACACACACAAATGCGTAGTTAAAATTGTGAGTGCCTTGGAGAAGTAGGAGCTGCCCACCATGTACCCTGTTCCTGACTTTTCTCAGGGGCATTTAGCATCACCTGATGCCTCTGGTCTGTTAATGGTCTCTCCCCCCACTTAAACGTAAGCGTCTCGGAGGCAGGATGTTGTCACTGCTTTATCCCCAGGATCTAGCGCAGGCCTGGTACATAATTGGGTGCTCAATAAACGTTAGCTGAATGACTGAAAGGGCCCTGAGAGAACAACGGTGGGGCCCAGCTCAGCCGGGGGAGTCATTTAACCAAGGGCTGGAGGGCAAGATGGGGCCGTGTGATTCTGGAGGAGCAGGAGAGGGATTTCAGGTGGAGGGAACAGCCTGTGCGAGGCTCTGAGTGGGCAGCGTGTGCCCTGGAGGACAGGGCGGGCAGAGGTCAGCGTGTGAGGGGAGGATGCCCAGGTGGGGCTGGATCCCTGCAGGGTCTTGTAGGTGAGGCAAGGAGTGGAAGGCTCTGGTGAGTTTTGAGTGGGTTGTGATTTGCTTTGGTTTAGGTTTAAGAATGTTACTTGGACCAGGCTTCCCTGGTGGCGCAGTGGTTGAGAGTCTGCCTGCCGATGCAGGGGACGCGGGTTCGTGCCCCGGTCTGGGAAGATCCCACATGCCGCGGAGCGGCTGGGCCCGTGAGCCATGGCCACTGAGCCTGCGCATCCAGAAAAAAAAAAAAAAGAATGTTACTCAGACCGACGGTGGAGAAGGGGATGGGGGAGGGGAAGCAGGGCGGCCAGGTAGGAAGCCGCTAGTGGCGTTAGTCCAGGCAAGCGTCAGCAAAGGCCCAGACGAGGTAGAGGTACGAGATGGGAGAAGTGGTCAGGTTGGATCTATTCCGGCCACAGACCCTGCAGATTCACGATGGCTGAGAAGTGGGAGGTGAGGGAGGCGGAGGCAGGGGTAGCGATGGAGGTGTCAGCAGGGAGATCGGGAGCCTGGGGACCAACAGCTCAGCCTGGAGCAGGTGGAGTTGAGGATGCGTGTGAGCGCACACAGGGTCAGTAACTGCTGGGGTCAGCATGACACTCTCAGACCTGGGGCACGAGCCGGCGGGCAGGGACTCCTCCACCCCATCCCTCCAGCTGCCCTGCCACGGTCCTGGAGCAGCGTCCTGGGACCCAGTGACCCTCCCTCTCAGCCCTTGCCCCCATGCACCCTGCAGACCAGGACGGTGCAGAGCCCAGTGCCAACTCCATGTCGGCCCAGAACCTGCTTCGGCTGCACGGCTTCACGGGCCGCAAGGACTGGATGGACAAGTGTGTGCGCCTGTTGACCGCCTTCTCTGAGCGCATGCGCCGTGTCCCTGTGGCGTTGCCTGAGATGGTCCGCGCCCTCTCAGCCCACCAGCAGACCCTCAAGCAGGTGGGGCACTTGGGCAGGGACCCTGGGTGGGAGGGGAGCCGGGGCTGCAATAGAGACATGGAGTGGAGTCCCCGGGGCTGTCCCCAGAGCTCAGGTCCATGAATGTGTGGTCCTGTGTGAGTGTGTGTATAGGTATCTCCGAGGGAATGTCTGTAAGGCTGCTCTGTGCAGGTGGGGGAGTCTGTGTGAGTGTGTGTCTGAAGCAGGCCTCCGGCACGGGGAGGTGCCTGTGTGAGTGCCTGTGACTGGGGCTCTCAGAGGAAGGGGTTAAATATGGGTCCCTGTGGTTGCTGAAGTGTTTCTCTGAGGCTTCTGTGTGCCTCTGTGATTCTCTGTGTGCCTCTGTGTGTTGGTATATTTGGGTCAGCGGTATAGTGCGTGCAGATATATGCTTGTCTGTGTGTAAGTCTCTGTGTGTTATTGCTGTGCATGTGCCTCTGGATGTGTATGACTCTGGAGTGGAGGTGTGTGACTGTGTGCCTGCCTTTCTGAGTGTGTGCTGGTGTGAATGTTCACTAGTACGTGATTGCCGGTCTGTGTGTGTATGCCCCATGTTCAGGTTTGTCTGCTTATATTTGCATGTTTGCCTATATATCTCTGCCTCTGTGTGTGTGTGTGTCTGTGTGTGCGTGTACATGTTCTCACCTGCTGAGCAGTGAATCCGACGCGGCCTCCTGGCAGCTGGTCTGGGGGATGCTGAGCTGAGTCCCCATTTCTTCTTAGGCATATAGGGTGGCTGGCAGGAGGATGGGGAAGCCCTGGTAGGTCTGGGTCCAGCCCCTCTGCACCTGTCACTGGAGTTCCCTTTCTGTTCTGGCCAGATCGTGATCTGTGGAGACCCCCAGGCCGAGGACACCAAGGCTCTGTTGCAGTGTGTCCACTCCATCTACATCCCTAACAAGGTTTGGTCTGTGAGCCTGGCCCCACCCTCTTCCTCCCCTGCCAGGGCCCCCTCCCCTCCTCAGCTCCCCAGTATCTCCGGCTCCTTTGAAGGCCTGGGGAGAAGACGCCCACTAGTGGGCCCTGCCGGTGTCCCCGTGCCCCCAGGTGACCCTGTCTGCCGTTCTCCCAGGTGCTGATTCTGGCCGATGGGGACCCCTCGAGCTTCCTGTCCCGCCAGCTGCCTTTCCTGAGCACCCTGCGGCGGCTGGAAGGCCAGGCCACTGCCTATGTGTGTGAGAACCAGGCCTGCTGGATGCCCGTCACCGAGCCCTGTGAACTGCGGAAACTGCTACATCAGTGTCTGCCTCCCCCACCTCGGCCTGGGGCAGAAAGTGGAGCTTCCCAGCCGGCCTGAGACTCCTGCCCTGCAGGGCCCTGCAGCACCTGCGGCCGCCCCTGAGCACACTGTCACCAGGTGACCTCGGCCATCCTCGCTGCCCCACCATGGGCACCCGCTTACCCTGGAATAAACCTAACAGCGTCCTGCGGGAACCTCAGGGCCTCAGCCTTGCTTATAAGAGAGGGGCCTCGGGCTCCAGCATGGGAGCCAGCAGCCCAGGGCCCCTTTTCTGGGAGCCCCTAGCTGCCCCCTCTGCCTCCTTGGATTCCTCTTTCACCTTCAGAGGTCACCAGGCTGACTCTGCCCCGCTCTGTGGTCATTGCAACCTGAGTGAAGCTGAGGTCAGGGCACCAGTACTGACCACCGGTGGTGTGGGTGTGTACTTGCACGGGAGGGGAAAGGCCAATGCTGGCCCTCAGGCAGGGTTAAGAAAGGGGCCTGCCCTCCCTTCCCATTGTCTCCTCCAATTTTAAGCTGGGGAAGAGGCAGGGGGTTGCTTCATAGAAGCTTTTATTTTTCATGGAATTTGCATATGTTCTGCTCCATTATGGGAGCTGTTCTTATCAGGACCAAGGACATTTCTTTTGGGGTATCCGTCCAGCTCCCAGCCTTCCTGCAGGAGGTCATATGGTCCATCCCCCTGCCTTCACTTAAGTCCAGGGAAAGAGTTTTCTTTCATTTGGAGCATCTGTTGGGTTGGAAGTCCTTCTCCAAACCTGAATCCTTCCTGCTGTAGGGAAAGCCTCTGCCTTCCTGTGATCTCCTCCTGTTCCCTCAATGTTGGGAGATACTCACAAGCCCCATCCTTGGCACCCAACATCTTCATAGGCCCTGGAACCCCCATCTAGTTTTCACCAGGGGGAGGGGACCGGGAGGCTTTGGGAAGGGCCCTTTGGGGGTCTGATGAGCCTAGGCACCCTTGTAGCCCCAGAGCCAAGCGGTAGAGAGAGCCAGAAGAGGCCGCTAGAGATGAAATCTGAATGGGGCCACTGCTTGTGGGGACATAGCAGTGGGGAGGAGCGGGGCTGGAAGGAGCTGGGAGACTGGACTGAATCACTCCACGGTCTGCTCAGGACCACAGCCACCCCCTGCACATTGTCAGTCATGGCCGCATATGGTCAACGGGACCCGGGTCTGGGCAGCTGGGCCCTTGGTGCAAGCCACCGGCCCATCTGGGGAGGATTAGGGCTCCAGCCAACAAGGTCAGCTGTCCCCTTTCTGGCTGGCCCCTGCTCAGCCTGGCCAGGAAGTCTGGGGGCTGGGCAAGCAGAGCCTGATCTGGTGGGCAGTAAGGAGGGAGGGTGGAGCATGGTGAAGCACAGGTGGCCTTTTTGGCAGCCCCAGCCCTGGCTTTGGAAAGGTCTAGGCGGTTTGCAAAGCCCTCTTGCCTCAGTCGTTCCATTGACCCTCATGAATGAGGTGGCAAGGCAGGTACTTTTGGCCTCATATGGATAGATGTTCAAGGCTCAGAGAGGGTAAGAGCCTGGCCTGAAACCGTTCAACGTATCTCATTCTTTCTGGGGTCTTCAGCGTGCAGTAAAGACCACTAAGGCTTCCTCTTCCCCCAGGAGGTCCAGCTGTGAAGGAGGGTGCATTTGGTGTTTTCTGCCCCTCCATGCCATCTTCCTCCTGCTCTGTGTCTCCTCTTTTCCTTCCCCTGGTATCAGGCATGCGCCTGACAATGGGATTTAGTAAATGGGTTCAGAGGAAGGAGTTAGGGCCTTAAAGGGTTGGTTCTCTTGGGAGTGCTTGCATTTTCTAAAGAGGGCAGGGCTGAGCATAAGTCTTGCTGAGATGTGGGGTTTTACGTCTTCAGCCTCTCCTCTCCTTTGCTGGTCCCTCTTGTTCTGCTGGTATGCTCCTTGTTCTGCTGGTAGGACTGTCCTGGAGGAACTGTGGGCCAGGGCCATTGGAGACAGGGCCTCATAGTTTGGGCCGTCACTTAAGTAATTTCATCACCTCCTGGAGCCTCAGTTTCCTTATCTAAAAAATACCACCCAACTCCCAGCTCCCACCCAGCCACCAACTCCCAAGGCTGTGAGTTGACTAAATAGGACAGTGATCATTGCTGAGCAGAGAGCATCACCTATGGGAAGATTCTCTTAGTTCCTGAGGGAGCCGTCCTGGCCGTGAGGGAGGTGTAAATGGGAGCGGGCTGGAGGGGCCGGTGGAGCAGGACCTGTATGGGTGTTCTCCCCTAAAACCAGAGGAGATCTTAGACAACTCTTAGACCAGCTGTGACCCAAAGAAAGGAATTTCTTATCCCTCCCATTCCCCCTGTCTGCCTGAGGTTATTTATTCATTAACAGAGATTTATTAAGCACCTACTATGTGCCAAACTGGTGAGCAAAATGGACATAGCCCCTGCCCTCAGGGAATATAGGGCCTAGAGGGGAAGAGAACCATTTCCTACAAATACAGACATAAGCCCTGGCTGGGCCAAGTGCTCTGAGGTTATGGACTCTGGTCTGATCTAGTACTGTGTCCTCAGCACCTTGGCACTTAGTAGGCACTGTGATACTTGGTCACAGAAGGCCGCCCTGAGGGGGTGATGTCAGAGCTGAGTCTTGGAGGGTGGGAGTTAAAAATGGTTTCATGGCTTCCTTTGCCTTCTTCGTGGGTCCTGTCTCCCTCCTTATGTCCTCTACTCAGGCCAAGAGTGAGCATCTCTGACAGGGATATCAGAGTCTCCTGGTGTCCCGCACAGGGGTCAGGGTGCCTTAGGTGGCCCTGAGCACTGGGATGATTTGCTCAGATGGTGCATGTATCTGCTTCTGCTTCTGTTCTAGAACGGAGTTCAGCCCAGAGACGGGGGTTAGGGGGTGGTCTGGATGGTGGATGAAGGTGTGGGGCCTGCTGACCATCAGGAAACCTGACCATTGGGCTGGGCAAGCCTCTCTGGCCTCATTTTCCCCTCTGTTAAGAGGGAATGGTTAGAGTCACTACCTACGGTGCCAGCCGTGGGGCCTCTTGATCCTGACTGGGAAGGGCAGGCCACAACGCAGACTGGGGACCAGCGAGACGGAAGGTGTCAGACACCAGGGCAAACCATAAATAGGCCCCTCTCCCAGAAGACCACTGGGAGTTCACTACTGGCGCGCGCGGGCACACGCGGAACGAGGGCAGAGACTCCCGCCGGGAGAGAAAGGCACTTGAGGGAACTGCTCATTAGCATGAAATGCAAATGAGCCCGGCCTCATTAGCACAACTCGGTGCAGGATTCGGCGGAAGGGCAGCCTGGGAGGCAGCAGCCGCTCTGCCCTCCCCACTGCATCCCCGCAACCCGCCCGGGAGGGAGCTGAGGCACGCACCCCACTCGGCGGGAGCCGCGGGCGGCGCAGCCCTAGGAGCGCAAAGAGCGCCAGGGAGTCGGGGGTGGGGGTGGGGGGATGGCGGGTGTAGGAGGTCATCCGGTCCATCCCTCTGCCTCTCCTGAGCGGCGTAAGTGGCCCCGAAGTCTCAGCAGAGGGAACTGACTTCCGTGGTTCCGCTGTGTCTACCTCCCGCAGAGGTGGGGCAGCGCTTCCCGACGTCCTAATCCTCGCTGCCCTCCCCGCCCCACTTGACGCCAGCGCCCAGAACCCCGCTCCCGGGTACCCACAGCCTTTAGGGGTAGAGCTGGCGGCAAGAGGGAGCTGGGGCCGAGAGAGCCCGGGGACTCAGGAAGGAGAGGCGGGAGGAGGGCCGGGGTCCACGTGGGGGCGCGCGCGTGGGTAGCAGCAGGCCATCGAGGACCAGCTCCTGGTAGGGTGGAGACGTGCAAGGAGAGTAGCCCCGCCCATCTCCTGTCCTGCGCACGCCTCCCCATGAGCCATTTTGGAACTCGGGAATGAGAAACTGAGGCACGGAGTGGGGGCTTGGTGGAACTTTGCAGGCAAAGCCCAGATCTATGCTTTTACCTCCTCCCGCACACTCGAGACCCTGGCAGGTCCCTTCGCAGGAACATCCCTCTGCTCCGCAGCTGCTCTTGGAGATCCGGGCTCTGGGTCCGGCGTGACCTGCCTGGGGCCACGTGTTCAAGCACGAAACCCTCTCCTGAAGCTCAGGAGTGTCAACATGAGATCAGGGTCAGAGGGTTAGTGTTAGGAGATTAGGGTCAAAGTCGCAGAAATGGACCTGGGAGGAGGAACAACGAGCTCAAGAGGTTGGTGGAGGCCACGCCCAGACCTTGACTGCCTCAGCCTTCCCTGGGCTCCGCCCGTTTTCCTGAGACCAGCCTCCTCCAGCCTGAAGCCCTACCCCCGGGACTTCCCGCTCCGCTCGCCCCTTCCTCAGTCCCGCTCCCAGACTCAACTCCAGGGTAGGATATTAATCAGGTAGAGACCCAGGATTTCGCTCTAGGACCCTGGTCACACCCCTCACACCGGGCTGTCTGCCTTCCTTCTGCACCAGGCCCGCCCAGAGCTGAGCCCCGCCCTCCGGCTGCGGTCCAATTCTGGGGTCTTGGACAAAGGATGCCCGGGGGCCGGCGGCGCTATCCCAGGACCCCGCGCCAAATACTCTTGATTCCCTGGGGCTCCCTCCAGAGGAGTCCCAGAGCCCCCACTGGCCAATAAGAAAATGGGTTCGGTCTGGGTAGCCGTCTAATTGGCTCCAGTCTTCGGGAGCGGACACCGGGGCCAAGGGGAGGGGAGAGGGGCGGTCCCGGGCTTTGGGGTGGGAACCGGATTCCAGCTGTGGCTCGTTCCCCGGTGCCCCCGCCCGCACTGCCACGGCAGCCGGCCAATGGGAGTGCGGCTCTGGGCCGGCGGCGCGCGGCGATTGGCTGCGAGGCTGGCTGGGGAGAGGCGGGGCCGAGGCTTGAAGTTGGAGTGAGGGATCCAGCTGTGGTGTGCGCCGGGCTCCTCGCCGCCGCTTTCGCTTGCTCGCTCCGCGTCTCGGCCGGAGGAGGAGGCAGTGGTGCCGGCGACAGCTACGGCAGCGGCAGCCACCGCGGCGGCTGCGGCGGCGGCATCTCCGCTTCCACCCCTGCCCGGGACGGCCCCCCACCACCTCCCCGCCCCTCCTGGACCGTGAGCCCGCCGCCGGGTGGAGAAAGGAGCCGCCCCCCACCCCCTCCAAACCCACCCGCAAAGAGATTCCTCCTCCCCTCCCCCGCCGCCGCTGGCGCGGAGCCGGGACGATGCTGACCCCTTAGATCCTGCTCCAGCTGCGCCGCGGGAAGAGGGGGCGCCCCTCCCCGGCCCCCCCACCCTCCACCCCTTTCTCTCTCCCCCTTTTGGGGCCGCTTCGCCGAAGGTAGTGCCGAAGCTGGCGACCGGAGCCTGGGCGCGAAGCGAAGAAGCCGGAACAAAGTGAGGGGGAGCCGGCCCGGGGGGGCCCAGAAGCCCTGGGGAAGCGGGACTCGCGCCGGGCGGGGCTTCCCTGCGACCCGGCGCCCCGCGGGCAGCATGCCCCTGCGGGCAGGGGGAGCTGGGCTGAACTGGCCCCCCCGGGGGCTCAGCCTGCGCCCTAGAGCTCCCCAGATGCGCCCCCGCCGGGGCCCCCCGGTTGCGTGAGGACACCTTCTCTGAGGGGCGCCCCTTGCCCCTCTCGAAACCACCCGGGGCCCCAGCTGGCCAGAGGATGGACGAGGAGGAGGATGGAGCGGGCGCCGAGGAGTCAGGACAGCCCCGGAGCTTCATGCAGCTCAACGACCTGTCGGGGGCCGTGGGCCGGCCGGGGCCGGGGTCGGCGGAAAAGGACCCGGGCAGCGCGGACTCCGAGGCGGAGGGGCTGCCATACCCTGCACTGGCCCCGGTGGTTTTCTTCTACTTGAGCCAGGACAGCCGCCCGCGGAGCTGGTGTCTCCGCACGGTCTGTAACCCATATCCTCCGGGGCACGACTGCCGGGCTGGGGGGCCGCAGGGGGGCGGGCCGCGCCGCCTGAGGGGACCAAAAGCCAGGTGAGTCGGAGAAGTGAGCCCGGAAGGTGGGCAGATGAGAGGGGGGCTGCAAAAGAGGGTAGGGGGCTCCAGAGTAGGAGGGGAGACAGGAGCAGGTTTGGCTGATACCCCAGGCGAGCCCCACCTCGGTACCCACACCTCAGTCCTCCTTGGGGGGTTGGGATCCAGGCCAGGAAAAGAGAGGAGACGTGCCCCACTGGTGTGCAGCTGGATGCTCTCCAGATGTGGGCAGGGGAGGGTCGTCATCCTCCAGATGTGGGGAGCTTCGGGAGCCTGGGAGCTCTATTCCGCCCGCCGCCGGTTAGCGAGCTGGGTTTGGTTTCCGAGTTTGGGGGGTGGGGTGGGGAGGAAGCTGCGGGGACGGGGGAGGGGGGGGACCGCAATCTCCTGGGTTTCCCTCCTGCCCCAGCTCCAAAGTTTGCGGTGGATTCTAGGGTCTGATTCCCCCACGCCACCCCACCGGCACCCGCCCCGACCTGGTCCTTGAGGCTGACGTTTTTACTGCCCCTGAGGGAGATGTTGGGGGGCGGGGACCAGGTCCTAACGCCCCCACCCCCACCCCGCGGGTTGGAGGCACAAAAAGGAGATTCCGGCGGCGGCTGATGTCAGGGGTGCAGAATGAGAAAAAGATGTGATGGAGGAAAGCCGTCTGCCCCCAGAGCCGGGGTAGAGACCCTTCCGGTAGGAGCCCAGTGCTCAGAGTGCCTCCCTTTCCCCCAGTTCTTTATTCAATGCGGGGTGCTTAAGGTTGGGTTGGGGAGTTTTGTGCCACATTTTTTCTTGTGGAGGGAAAGACTGGCAAGAGCTTTGGCAAGCAGGGCAGGGGATTAAGCCGGTCCAAGTTACCCACCCCCTTTCTATGGGAGTGCTGTGCTCCCGCCTGATTACAGAGCAGGTATGGGAGACCGCAGCCTTCCAAGAAAGTACTGGGGGGACAGTGAGACTCTGAGCCGGTTCACTGGGGAAGACTCGGGTCCACCACCCCATGCGTACTCCTTGGATAGGTTTGTGGAATGCAAGCCCCACATCCCAGGGAGATAGATTTAGCACTGCCCTCTATCCTCTGCCCCGTCATGAATTGCATGGGAGACCCCAGCCCCCTAATCCCCACGGCCTCTCCCCCTTAGCCCCTAGCACAAAGCACTGCTTGACTAATGCCTAGCTCCAGGCTGCGTTAGGTTCCGCCACTGCCGGAAGGGGAGGGGGGGTACGCTGCCATCCCTGGTCTTGACGGCTTCTCCTGGCACTTTCCTCCCAGCTCAGAGGCTGTTTTGGACTCAGGGTGGGAGACGTCGGGTCTCCCTTGTAACCCCTAAGAGCCCAACCGGGACTCTGCTTTGGGGAAGGGCGGGGGGAACTTGGCACCGCCCTCACTCTCTGCAGCTCTGCTGCCTCTAGTGCGCAAAGCAGGGATGTGAGCTTGGGTCCCCCCCAACCCCCATCCTCTACACCCCGTGGGTCTTTAGGAAGCTCCCCTCGTCGCACGCTGTCTCTATCCCCCGCCCTTCCTTTCTCTCTGAGCTGCAGAAATAGAGGGCTGCCTCCAAGGTGTGTGGACCTGCTGAGCTGGTACATCTTGCACCGCCCCCCCCCACCCCGCACAAGCTCAGGCCACTTTCTCAGGGGTAGAGATGGAGAACAAATGTCTCCGAAAAGAACAGGCTCAGGGCATCCCTCCTCTCTGTGGCTAATCACTCACCCTCTCCATGAATGTAGAAAAGCACCAGACCTGTCCACTCCTTCTCAGGAGCCCCCCGGGGGTGTGTGTGTGTGGTGGTGGGGGACTGTGTGTAGAGAAATCTTCTCTCCCTTTTCCCTCCAAAACAACAGACCTCTTGGCTAGCACCTCCCCACCTACCCTATCTTCAGGTGCTGGTGGATGGTCTGGGGTCAGATTACTTCCTCGAGGTGTTCTGGGAGGGGGCCGTTGGAGAGGGCTGGAATGACAGAAGAGAGGTGGAGGCCCAGTGCTCATCTTGGGAGTCGGGGAGCAGGCTTACCTCTAGGGTGGTGGGAGTCTGGGGTAAGGGGCATTAGCATCACTCGGTCTGGACAGCCCGCTAAGCCTGGATTGGCTGAGGATGGGTGGAGAACAATTTCTTGGCAACGGGGCTGCCTAACATGTGCCCTCACCACTCTCATCACACCTATGTATGAAGGGAAACCTAAGTTTTTCACTGCCGGAGGGGTTCTGGACTGACTCTTGGGCCTCAGTCTTTCCCTCTCTGTTTTTGGTATCTGCGAGGCTTCCCTTGGCTGCACCTCTGGGCCTGAGGGACATAAGGACACCCCTCAACTAACTGAAGCTAGTTAGGCTCTTCTTGGCATGCTTCTCAGCCCCTTCCTCTCTTAGCCTCTTTAAGAAACCAGGTTTCCTAGAGAGGAGATCTAGACCCAGGTGGGACGTGGTGTGTGAGTGAGTGTGTGTGTGTGTGTGTGTGTGTGTGTGTGCGCGCGCGCGCGCGTGTGCGTTGGGGAGGGAGGGATGGTAGCAAAAGGAAGGAGGGGCTCGGAAGTGGTACTGGGGAGACTGGGGGGGTCACGGTCAGAGTCAGAAAGGCCCCTCCTCCCAGGCTATAGGGGAGGGAGTGTGTTGGACTTTGCAGTGTGTGTTTCTTCAAGTGTGAGGGAGTGCGTTTCCCCTCCCGGGAAGGAGATCCTGAGCATTCCCTCCCCGGCTGTTGTGTCACATCTGGAAGTTTGTGTAGGAGTTTCTCCAAGCTCAGAGCCCAGCACAGCTTTTTCTCATTTGGAAATCACAGGCTGGCATTTGGGATGCCGAGAGGGGGAGTGGGAAGGGGGCCAGAGGGGGAGGAGGGAGCCCGCCAGGAGTCGGGGGAGGAGAAGGGGGAGGCCTGGACAGCAGGAGCCCTAATGGCTTCCAGAAGTGAGTGTGAGTGTGTGATCGCGCTGTGTGTTTCTGAGAGTGTGTGCGTCTGGAGGGGAGGGGGCACCCGGAATCTCTGGAGCCTTCCTCGCCACTGTCCCAGTGTCCCAAGTTCCCCTGTCTGTCTTACCTAGAGAGAAGTCTCCATTTTGGTCCTCAGAGGAAATGGAAAGGGGGTGTTCTTCCCGTCTCCTCACCAATTCCCTCCTCTCATTTTCAAACCCAAGGCTCTGCAGAGGCAGTTCTGGGGAGGAGGGCTGTGGCTGGAGACCTGAGCTGGGCTGAGGGGGCCAGAGCACCTCCTGGCACTCCTCCTGTCCAGACCCACCTTCCTTCTCGGCCACAGACACCCTCTGCTGCACCGAACTGTCAGGGGACTCCCCGTCGTGGAGAGTGCCAGTTGGAGCCATTCCTGGGATTACCCCCACCACACAGCCCCCCCTTCACCCCTTGCCTGCTCCCGCCCCAGCTCTCACCCCGCCCTGCCTGCCTCAGCCAGGATGGCGACAGACACAACTGCTCACACATGCAGACATACACACACACACACACACACACACACACACACAGAGTCACAGACGTTTGAATCAGCTTTCTGGCCTATTTCCCCTCCCAAAGATTCCAGCGGGCCAGCTCTCTTGTATCTCTGTGTCTCTCGTCTCTGTCTCTGGGTGGGGCTGGCTGCCTTTCTTCGGGCTGCAGTTTTCAGTTCAGCTGGAAACCTCCCTCCCCACACCCCCACACTCTGGAGCGGTCTGTGGCGGGCAGACCGCCGGGAAACAGGATTGTGGGAGTTGGGGGGGGGTGCTCAGCTGGGGGAATCCCCTTTTCAGCCTCCCTAGAAGGAGCCCCCTCCTGAGCCCCTAGATCTCACCCCACTCTGGGAATGCTGAATCCCATAGACACCAGCCTCTCCGGGGGTGAATGAGGCAAGCACCCCACCTTCCCCACGAGCAGTAGGAGGCCAGGACTCCTGGGCCCAGGCCCTTTACCTCTTCCATGCTCCTAGGTCTCAGATTAGCAGGCTCCTAGCAGAGAATGGGACAGCTGGGGGGCCTGCTTGCCGTCTCAGTCATGCTCTGCCCCGAGCCCCCGAGCCCCTGGAGGTGGCCCAGCCCTCCTCCCTCCTCATTCTACTTTCCTCTCCCTTATAGCTGCCCAACCAGGCAAGGGCTCTAGATAAAGCCCCACAAAGAGGACTAAGTTCCCAGATAACATGCTCTAGTTCCCTCTCCTGGAGGGGGAAGAGGAGGGGGGATGGAAGTGGGGTTCCTCACCCTGCCATTTCCTTTTTTCTCTGCTTTTGATGGTGGGTTGTGGGGAGACGAAAGATCCTCCCTTCTCCTACCCACCTCCCCCTTTGGGATCCACTCCAGCCCTGACAGTCACCATAGCAACAGTGGACATGTGACTGCACAGGTCTCTCATAGTCACTATGGCAACCAATGTCCCCCATTCCCTTGGTTGCTATGGGGATTTGTCACATGGTCCCCCCCAACCTGATAACCTGTGAGTCTCCCCACTTACCCTTTCCCTGCGTGAGGACAAGACAGCAGCCTGGGTAAGGGGACTTCATATGTGTGTGTGGGGGGGGGGTCCCTTTAGTTACCATGGCAACAAATCCACACCACCTGGTGACACATCCTCCTGTTGTTATGGCAACAGAGGAACATGGCACAGTGACATACGGCCATATTCCCAAGGAAATGAGCCCTACCCTGAGAAGGATGAAAGACCCCCCACCCTCATTAATTATTCCTTAATTCAGATGGTACCAGATTTTCCTGTGCCTTGGTGTTTTCCCTGTCCATTTCTGTTCAGCTGTAGGGAAAGGGGAGAGGTGAGAGTGACAGGATGTACCCGGGAGTGCGGTGAATTGCCAAGAGGGCTCTTGAGAAGGGGCTTCTGTGGTTAAGAGCTGGAGGTGAGGTTATTTGGAGGCAGACTCCGGCTATAAGAAGCCTCAGTGTGAGCACGTGTGAGGTGGGGACAGAAAGAGGGACAGCACCTTTATGGTGTCACTTCTCCCCCCACCCCCACTCACCATCAGTTCATCACTATTGAAGCAAACAAGGTAGGAAAACATGAATGGGGAGATACATCTGGCTTCCAGGCAGGGGGGTTGATTGACTGATTCACATTCATTCATTCATTCACTCTTCCCACGTATTGATCATCTGCTACATGCCAGGCATTACTCTAAGCTCTGTAGGTGCTTGGGTGTAACAGTCCCCGTGCCTCAGCGAGGGAGACGAGACAAGGGCACAGAAGACATGGTAGACTCACTGCCATTAGAGGGGTCCAAACAGGTGTCCCAGAGCCCCTCTTCCCAGGAGAACTACCCACCTGCCCCTATGTAGAGACATCTGCTCATATGGGTCCCTTCCAGAACCTCTTCCCTACAGAGGAGAGGAGGGGGCTAGGTTGGGGAAAGCAGGCCAGTTCTTGAAGGTAATCGTGTCCTTCCCTTTTCAGACGATGGTCCCAAAGGAGCTCCCTCCCTGTCCCCATTTTTCCAGGCCGACCCCTGGCTGACCCTTATTCTGGGGATAGATCCACTGGGCTCCGGCTCCACTCAGGAAAACAGCTCCATAGAGACAGAGTGCTCTTTATTACCCCCTTCCATCAACTTACCCCAAAAGCCTAGAATTTTTTTTTTTAACTCTTATTCCTGTGAGGATGTAAGACTAGGGAAACTGTAGTGCCTTGGGAATTTAGGGTACCTGCTGGTGGGAAGGGATGTGAGTCTGAGGGAAAAGGGCCTGGGTGACAGGAGCGGGTAGAAAGGCTTTGAGGTGATTGAGTGTGGGCTCCCGGAGAGGGGGTGTGGTCGGAGGTTCAGGACAGAGGTGGGGTATGGCTGGGATCAGCTTCAAGGTCAGTCCTTGGGTCCCTGGCCAAAGCCTTCTCACTCTAGAAGTGGGGTTATGACAGGAAGATTCCATCTGCTGTGGGCGCTCTCTGTCTCACTGAGTCTGGCTTGGTGGGTCGTGCTGTGGGCTGCCATGACGCCCTCCCTACCTCCATCCTCAAGGCCTTCTCCTTCCCCCGGCCCCCCCACTCTCTGCTTGTTTCTAACCTCTTTCCTCTTCCCCAACCCTCTCATGTGTTCCTTGAGAAAACAGGATGCTTGGTCACTTCTCTGTGAGTCTGGTGCCCAGAACTCTCTAAGGTCCGGAGGCCATTTTCTACATTCTCCTGTAGATGGGCTGGAAGTGAGCCCCTTAATGAAATCCACTCTGTGGAAAGACTCAGGGTTTAGAAAGACCCCTCTCTCCCCCTTGTTGCAAAACAGAGTCTTTGTTGGTCCAGGGTGGGGCTTTGCTGGAAGCCATAAGAAGGTGTGATGGTGGCATGGTCTGTATACAGGGTACTGTCTGCTCTGCACAGGCTGGGGGCTTATGTCCAGCACAGGGCCTGGTGTGTAGTGGGTCCTCGTTATTTAACTGTGTGAATGTGTCTGGAGGCCATGTGAGGGCTTTGAGAGGCCAGGGGCTGGCTGGGGAAGAGGCAGCCTGAGGCTCCAGTTCTGTGGTGCTTGTCTGCCTCCGCCTGCCTGTCTGGGGCCAGTGTGGTCGTGACAAGCCCTTCCCTGCAGCCTGAGCAGCTATGGAAGCTGCTATCCCAGATCAGAAGCTTGGAAAACTCAGTCTCATCTGGGTCTCTCCTGTGACCTTCAGCACATGACTTCTGGGCCTCAGTTTCCTTGGGTTCTGGGGAAGAAGGTGACCCAGCCCGGATATTTCTCAGGGCTGTTGTGAGCATCCAAGGTGGCATGCTGTGAAAGTGCTTGGTGAACTGTAAGGCAAGCATAATCCGACTTTAGGTTTGTGTCACACATTCACATACATTATCTCATTTGCTTCTCACATTTTTCCCTGTGAGGTAGGGAGAATAAGATTCAGATGCAGCAGCAAACTCTTGGTGCCTGGCATTTCCACAAGCACGATCGATTTTATCCCCCAAATGGCTTGTGCAAATAGTCAGGATATTTGTGGCTTTTCCTACTTTACAGAAGAGGAAGCTGGGTCCAGAGGTGATATGACCCGAGGTGGGACTAGCTGGCTACACCTGGCTACATCTCAGATGGGGTGGGCAGGTCAAGCAGTGGGAGGTGCTTGGGCAGGGCGTGGGGGCCCGGGCTCAACTCCACCCTGGCCAGCTGTTTCCTTGACCGCCTGGTACCTGGTTTGAGCGCATCAGCATGTTGGTCATCCTTCTCAACTGTGTGACCCTGGGCATGTTCCGGCCGTGTGAAGACATCGCCTGTGACTCCCAGCGCTGCCGGATTCTGCAGGTAAGCATGTGGGGGGGGGGGGAGGCGGGGGCAGCTCCTGATCTTTATAAACCCCGACACCTTCTCTGCAAGAGGCCCTGAGCCCAGAGGAGGGGGTGGGGGTGGGGTAGGGGGCTGCTCCCCCACCCTTTTCTCAGTTTCAGCAGCCTCTTGTCCCCACATCAGGCCTTTGATGACTTCATCTTTGCCTTCTTCGCTGTGGAGATGGTGGTGAAGATGGTGGCCTTGGGCATCTTTGGGAAAAAGTGTTACCTGGGAGACACTTGGAACCGGCTTGACTTTTTCATCGTCATTGCAGGGTGAGGGCCTAGCCTTGGAGCAGGAGAGCGACGGATCCGATTGGTCCCTTCCCCAGGGCCAGTTCTAGGCCCGGCCCCCTCCCCCAGCCCATCTACAGTGCTCCTTTCTCCCTGGCTGTCCACCAAGGGTCCGGGGCTGTCCTATAGTGCTTGAGCCAGTACTTCTTTGAGTGCCAAGGCCCCTCCATCCACACCCTCCTCTGTTCATTCTCTGATAAGGAGTCTGTCCTTGGCTTAGGGGTGGCCTTGCCCCCAGGGAGAGAGCTGGCTTTTCGGGGTCCCTTGGTGGAGGGGGAGGATTCCTGCCCCACCACAGCAGGATTCCTCATTGACCTCTTTTGACCCCCACGGCGGCCTCAGACTCAAAGGGCCTCCCTTTGGGCCCCTCCCTGCAGGATGCTGGAGTATTCGCTGGACCTGCAGAACGTCAGCTTCTCAGCTGTCAGGACAGTCCGTGTGCTGCGGCCGCTCAGGGCCATTAACCGGGTGCCCAGTGAGTGACCCCTCAGCCCTCGGCCCCTGGGCGGAGAACCCCAACAGGAGATATGGGAATCTCAGACCCCACCCCTCCCTCCTGGCCACTCACAGGCCTCATGCGGGCCTGGAACGCTGAGGCAGGCCCCCTGAGAGAAGGGCTCAGTGGGGAGTTGGGTCGCTGGAGCCCAAGGGAGCCCCCACCCGGGCTGCGGCCCCTTCCCCCTCATTTCCGCCTGATTTTCGGTCAGAGTCTCAGGAATGTCTCAGACGACCCCTTCCCTGCAGCTAGATCACCCTCCCTCCGGTGGAATAGGGGCGGTGGGAGCAGGGTGGAGAGGCTGGCAGGCCGGGAGGAGTGGGTGCAAAGTGGGATGGCCTTTTCTAGCCAGAACCGCCTCTCATGCGGTCTGGTTCTCATTGCTGAGACAGCACCGGCCACACCGAGCATGACTTCTCTCGAGACAAGGCCGCTCCACGCTCCACGCCTCATCCTCCCGCTGTGGCCCCTTCCTCTTCCCACCCCCTTCCAAGCCTCTGCAGCAACTGACTGCTGGGACAATTATCTAAATTAAACCGCATTAGTTTCTGAGCCAGCCAGGCTTTGGCAGCTCCAGCTCCCCTTGCATCTCGCCCCCCACCCTTTCTCAGGCCCCCTTTGCAACTCCCCAACCTACACGAGCTGCACATGGTCTCTGCTGCCATCCCAGGAGTGGGGTGGGTGGGGGCATGTTTCTGGGGCTCAGTGTCTGATGTAGCAGTAGCCCCCTTTGCTGCGTGTGCATGCACGCCTGTGTGTGTGCCTGTGGGGGGTGTGTGTGTGTGTGTCTGGGTGGGCAGAGCTGCTCAATGTGTCCTCCAGGCGTTGGTGTATGTTGGTGTTAACAGGAACCCCAGATGAGGGGCATGTCTTCCCTCCTCTCGTGCCCCAGGTGATCGCCGGCAGATTTATAGGCCTCTAACTACCGGTGTAATTCCCTTAATGCAAACCCTGAGGAATTGATCTCAGCTGAAGCACAGAGGAGCTGAAGGGGGCTGGGAGAGGGGAGAGGGGAGAGGGACTGAGTGGCAGGGGCGGGGCAGGGGCGGGGCAGGGCCACTCCAGTCACCAGGAGGAGTAATTAGCAGCTGCTTAGAAGCTTTTTCCCTGGACGGGTCAGGGGGCCACGAGGGTCACTTTGGGGGTCAAAACTAGCCCCCAGAGGTCTGTGTGCTTGACAAGGGTTTGGTGGCCTGGGGGCTAGTTTAGATGTCCTAGATCTGGAGTGGGGAGGGAGGGCAGTATCCCTAACAGCATCTCGGGGGCAGGTTGGTGGTGGCTTTCCCCGTGGAAGGGGTTGCCAAGTGACGGCCACCTGAGGAAACAGCCTTGTGTGTCCTCAGGTCCTGATGTGAGGATCTGGACCAAGCAGAGACTAGACTCAGGGAGGGGGCTCAGAACCATGGTGAAGTGCAGGGCATCTTGGCCCCTGCGGAGGGCTTGGCTCTCAAAGGGAAATTCCTGCCTGCTAACGCCCCTGCTGGAGCTCTCTGCCTTGGTTTCCCCAATGACTTTGGCGTCTATAACTTAGAAAGGTCAGGGGATTATATCTGGTGAGAGAAGGATGTAGGGTGGAGTGTGTGTGTGTGTGTGTTTGTGTGTGTGTGTGTGTGTGTATTGGGGAGTGGGATGCGGAAGCAGAGAGCCTGGCTAAGTCCTGGCACCTACACTTAGCAGCTCTGTGGTACTGGACAAGTCATGTTAGTTCTCTGAGCCTCAACCCTCATCTGCAAATTGGGGTGATTATCAGCTCTGTGATGAAGCTGGGAGAGTTAAGTGGGGTGCGGTGCTGGAGAATGCTTCGGAAACTGCGGCCACTCTGCTCATTCTCGGTGGGTAGGGGTTAGGGGCTGCGAGGGCTGCCTGCAGAGTTAGCAGTGTCTGTTGGTCTCCCTCCAGCTTGAGCCGGGCTGTCTCAGCCTCAGAGGCCCCGGTGGGCCCCCTCTGGGAGTGCTGCCAGGCCCGTGGCAGCCAGCCGAGCCCGGCTAGCCTGGCGCCCCCAGCGTGGCTTCTGCCCCCACAGGCATGCGCATCCTCGTCACGCTGCTGCTGGACACGCTGCCCATGCTGGGCAACGTCCTGCTGCTGTGCTTCTTCGTCTTCTTCATCTTTGGCATCGTTGGCGTCCAGCTGTGGGCAGGGTTGCTTCGTAACCGATGCTTCCTGCCCGAGAATTTCAGCCTGTGAGTGGCACATGGTGCCGGGAGGTGACCTGGGAGTGGCTGTGGGGCTGGGACCTCCCTCAGTTCCCGTTGCTGGTGACATATCTGTTCTCTTATTAGTGACATATCTGGTTATCAATCTTGGCTACACACTGGAGTCACCTGGGGAGTTTAAACGACGCTGCCCATTTCGATTTCATGGGTGTGGGGTTCAGCCTGGGGGCGGGGACTTTTAAAAGCTCCTCAGTGAGCCTGAAGTGCAGCCACGTTGGGAACCTCTGCTCTAGGATGGGGACTTCCCACGTGCCGACTCTGGAGTTGCACCCTCGATCTGCCTGCTCCTGGCGCACCCCTCTGCACCCATGAATCCCTGCCCCTTCCCAGTGCTCGCCCTGTGCGCCTCAGTGCATCCACCCAGCTCTCCCTTCCTGGGCCCTGTCCCCCGAGAACCCTGCTCTCAGCCTCATCCCTGTTTCCTCCGCAGCCCCCTGAGCGTGGACCTGGAGCGCTACTACCAGACCGAGAACGAGGACGAGAACCCCTTCATCTGCTCCCAGCCTCGCGAGAACGGCATGCGCTCCTGCAGGAGCGTGCCCACGCTGCGCGGGGACGGGGGTGGCGGCCCGCCCTGTGGCCTGGACTACGAGGCCTACAACAGCTCCAGCAACACTACCTGTGTCAACTGGAACCAGTACTACACCAACTGCTCTGCAGGGGAGCACAACCCCTTCAAGGGCGCCATCAACTTCGACAACATCGGCTATGCCTGGATTGCCATCTTCCAGGTGGGGCAGCCTGGGCACCGGGAGAGTCCCCAGAACACAAGTGTCAGGACACAGTCCCGGCTTGGAGTGGTTGTCCTCAGGGTTGGGATGGGGTCAGGGCCTCTAGAGGAGACCGCAGGAGGCTTTGGGGGCCCAGAAACAGCCTGCCCCTCTGCACCCTCCCCAGGTCATCACGCTGGAGGGCTGGGTCGACATCATGTACTTTGTGATGGATGCTCACTCCTTCTACAACTTCATCTACTTCATCCTCCTCATCATCGTGAGTGATTCCTCAGGCCCCTGTGGGGATGGGGGATCCTGGGGAAATGGGTGGGGGGAGTCCAGAGAGGGGACTTGCTTGGTCTGACGTTCTAGCTCTCAGGAAAAGTCCCATAGAGACACAGGCAGAAGGCACCTGTCATGAGGAGTCAGGAGGAAATCCAAGGTCAAGGCCTGTCACTGACTACCACTTAACATCTTGGGCAAGTCATTCCCTATGAGGCCCCCCAGCCCCACCCTGGGCATCTGGTTCTTCATCATTAAAACGGGTGGTGCTCAACCCAGGGTGATGCCACCTCTCCCAGGGGGCATTTGGAAATGGCAAAGGGTGGTCCTGTGTTTTACGAGAACTAGGGGAGCACTATTGGCATTTTGCTGGGGGGGTAGGGTGTAGATACCAGACACCCTGAAATGACAGTCCTGCAAGCAAAGAATTGTTCCACCCCAAATTCCCATCATTTGGCGTTGAGAAACACTGTGTGATCTCTTTCTCCAGCTCAGAAGTTCCAGGACTTTATGAGGACAGAAGACAGAGGCAAACAGTAGCACTATTTAATCACTACCATTCGTGACTAATAATGTAATTGCTACCACTTAGAGCTAATACTTATTGAGCACTTACTATGTGCCCGTCCCTGCTCTGAGCACTTTTTTATGTGCTGGTGCATTTAATCCTCACCAAGATCCTGTCGTGGTCTCCGTTTTACAGATGAGGAAGCTGACATTTCCTCCTTTGTCTGAACCTGTCAGGTGCTTTGCACGTGCTGTGGATCAGTCTTGCTGGGCTGAGCGTGGCTGCTGAAGCACGCTGCCACACCTGCGGCCTGCTTAATCCTCAGAGCCCCCTGTGAGGCGGCAGGTGCAGGGACTGTGGCCTCAGCTCCTAAATAAGAGCTCTGAGCTTCAGAGGGCTTGGTCACTGGAGCTGAGAATTCAACCCCAGGCTACCGACTCCAAATCCAGCCCTTTTTCCATGTCACCAAGAGGCCAATGACAGAGCCAGACAGAGGGACAGATATTGAGAGAAAGAGACTCAGATCTACTCAGGACTTAGGCAGGCTCCAGAGAGTCAGAATAAAGACCCCTCGGTGAGTGAGAGGTGTCCCTGAGAAAGAACAGCGCCCCACCCCCAACCATCCCTGGTATGGAAGGGTAGGGGCCTGTTCCCTGCCCCCCACCATCACCTGGGTGGCAAGGCCAGCGCCTCTGGGAAGTGGTTTTGTGACCTTTTCACGGGATCTGTTCACCATTCAGCTCTCCCTGGGCTTGGGGAGTGGGAAGGAAGCAGACAGAGAGGTAAGGGGCCTTGTTTGCACCCTCCCACACACCCCATGAAAAATCTTTCCAAACAGCTCTCTGGAATCACACTAGTGAAGCTAATTATCATAATTACTAGGACACAAGCTAGAAAAAAAAATCTGCTTTGTCACCATAAATATTCATTACCTTCATTCCGGATTGTTATCCAAGCAACTGCCATCCCAGAAGCCCGGGGGAAACTGAGGCATGGAGGTGGAGATGGGGGAGTGTGGCCAAGTCAGAGTGGCAGCCTGGCCAGTCTGCAGGGTTCAGGATTCAGCCCATTACCCAGCTGGGGGAGGGGAAAGGCCAAGGCCACTGGTCATGAAGATACTGAGGTCCCATGGTTAAGAGCCTCGCGCAAGCTTACGCAGCTAGACTTGGGGCTAGAAGCAGGAGTTTTGTGAACAATGTTTTTGCCAAGATCTCAAAAGCTCAACCCAATGTGAAAACCCCATGTCCCCAAGATAGCACTCATTTCCACAGCCTTCTCTAACTCCTAATGGGAATTGGGGAGGGGGTGCTCAGAATCTTGGAGGATGGGCATGTTTAGGGGCAGGGAGTTTGGGAGATATCCTTGCCAGATAACCTCATCATCAGTAGCAATGCCTTGGAATTCCATAGAGGTTGGTTCAAGTCTAAGCTTTGCTGTGCATGAGCTGAAGGATCATGGGGAAATTCCTCAGCCTCTCTGAGCCCCAGTTTCCTCACTTGTCAGATGGAGACAATAAAGGTGTCACCTCTTGAGATTGTTATGAGAATAAAACAGGATGATGCTTGGACAATTATTGGGCCTGGCGCCTGGCACAGAGGGAGCACTCCGTACTCGGTGGCTGGCACTGTGAGTCCCTTTCCTTCAGGCTGTCTCCTCTTGCTGTCCCCACCCCAATAGGTGGGCTCCTTCTTCATGATCAACCTGTGCCTGGTGGTGATTGCCACGCAGTTCTCAGAGACCAAGCAGCGGGAAAGCCAGCTGATGCGGGAGCAGCGCGTGCGGTTCCTTTCCAACGCTAGCACCCTGGCCAGCTTCTCCGAGCCGGGCAGCTGCTATGAGGAGCTGCTGAAGTACCTCGTATACATCCTCCGGAAAGCAGCCCGAAGGCTGGCCCAGGCCTCCCGGGCAGCGGGCGTGCGGGCCGGGCTGCTGAGCAGCCCGGCTCCCCGCGGGAGCCAGGAACCCCAGCCCAGCGGCAGCTGCTCTCGCTCCCACCGCCGTCCGTCCGTCCACCACCTGGTGCACCATCACCACCACCATCACCACCACTACCACCTGGGCAACGGGACGCTACGGGCCCCCCGGGCCAGCCCACGGATCCAGGACAAGGATGCTAATGGATCTCGCCGGCTCATGCTGCCACCACCCTCGACACTCGCCCTCTCCGGGGGCCCTCCAGGGGCTGCAGAGTCTGTACACAGCTTCTACCATGCTGACTGCCACTTGGAGCCAGTCCGCTGCCAGGCACCCCCTCCCAGGTCGCCATCTGAAGCCTCGGGCAGGACTGTGGGCAGTGGGAAGGTGTACCCCACCATGCACACCAGCCCTCCACCAGAGATGCTGAAAGAGAAGGCGCTAATGGAGGTGGCCCCCACCTCTGGACCCCCCACCCTCACCAGCCTCAACATCCCACCCAGGCCCTACAGCCCTATGCACAAGCTGCTGGAGACACAGAGTACAGGTGAGAACTCTGGGTGGAGGCATGTTGGTGCCCCTCACCCAGGGACCGGGTGATATCCCATCCCAGCCAGGACTGGGGCGTCTGGAGTCAGGACAGGGCTTGGGTTCCCATTCTGCCACTCTTGGTGTTGGGACCTTCAGCTAGTCACATCGCTTCTTTGAGCCCTAATTTTCTCATCTGTTAAAATGGGAATCATAATTCCTACATTGTAATAATAACAACAGCTGTCATGTAACGAGCACCTGCTACGTGCCCTGCTCTATGCTGTTTGCAGTTGTTGACGGATTGCTGTGTGCCTGTCACATGCTTCCCAGGCAAAACCCCACTGGAGCCTCTCATCCGTTTAAGAGTGATAAACTTTCTTATCATCCCCATTTTACTGATGAGACAGAGGAGGCTTCGAGAGGTTGTGGGACTTGCCCGAGGCTGTGCCATTGGCGAGGGGTGGAGTCAGGGCCCTCTGACTCTGAGACCCACGCTCTCTAGTCCTTGCTGCAGGTTCAGAGGGGAAATGGTGTGTGATTGTGGTGAGCACCATGTCCCATGCTAAGGGCACTCTTGTAAACATGAGTGTCACTCCGTCCCCATAGGGAGACCTGGAGCTTGGTGCAGCAAGTCCTCAGGGGCTGCTAGGCTGATGGGTGGAACACCCAGTGTCGTGGGAAAGGGAGATGCTTGCACCTGGGGGCATCCCCCAGTCAGGCAGGGGTGGCACACCCTCCTCCACAGACAGACTCACTGTAGCCGAAGCCCAGGGCCTGTGTTTCAGGAAGGATGTGGCACGTGGGAGAAGTGGGATATTTGTGGGCTGTTATGTGGGAATGTGGGCTGGGACAGGAAGGTGCCATCACAGAATGCAGTGGGAAGGGTTCTTGTGCCAGCTCTTCTACTACCCTGCCAAGGGGCGCCAGCCAGCCGCACACACGCCTGGTTCTATTTCCTTCAGTGTAGAAGGCAGGGCTGGGACCATCATAGCTGTCAGTGGTGTTTACTGATGTCCTCCTGCATGCAGACGGAAGGGCTGGGCCCCGAGCCAGGCGTCTTCAAATCCACGCTTTCTCTGGGTAGTCTCTGAGGTTTCTTTCAGCTCTCACAGTCTATGGTCAAAGCTGTATTTAAATGGACATCGGTGTCTTGGGATAGGTCACTGTGTACGTGCACATGCGCAGTCTGGGGTGTGTGTGTGTGCATGAAGGTGTCTGGTGTGTGTATGTGCCCGTCTGCATGCACATGTCTGGTGTTCACGTGTGCATGTGTCCACACGTATCTGATGTGTATAGGTGCGTGTCCGTGCACACGGGGTGGTGCTCTTGTCTGGTGTGTATGCACGCCCATGTGTGCACATGCCTGGCGCACGTGCGCCGTGTGATATGTATGGGTCTGTGCACACTTGTGTTTGGCTGTGCATGTATATATGACTCATAAATTGTATGCTTGTGTACACAGTACATGTATGTATGCGAGTATGTGTCTAGTGCACATGTGTGTGTGTCTGGTGTGAGAACATACATGAATACACATGTATGGGTGTGTGTCTTAAGGGTCCCTTGGAAAATGCTACTTAAAGCAGTGTTAATGCAGGGCTGGCTTCCCTGGGAAGGAAAGATGGTCTAGGTTCCTTCCTGAAGGCTCCTAGGTCAACTGCACCAACCCTAGGACAACCCGCAGTGCCTGCCGGTGGGATGCTGTTGGCATCTGGGGGCATCTCTATTACTCAGGACTGCCCACACTGCAAGTCATTCAGCACCCCTGCCCACCAAGTGCCTAGCACCCCCATCATTGAAAGAATCCCAAACTCCCCCACTCATTTTTATACACACTCTGAGGGAAGGGTGGCCCCAAGTTGGAAACCCTGGAGTCTCTAACCTCTACTCTCCTGTCCCAGGCGCCTGCCAAAGCTCTTGCAAGATCTCCAGCCCTTGCTTGAAGGCAGACAGTGGAGCCTGTGGCCCAGACAGCTGTCCCTACTGTGTCCGGACTGGGGCAGGGGAGGTGGAGCTCGCCGGCCACGAGATGCCTGACTCAGACAGCGAGGCAGTTTATGAGTTCACACAGGACGCCCAGCACGGTGACCGCCAGAATCCCCACAGTTGGCGTCGACGGAGCCTGGGGCTGGACGTGGAGCCCAACTCTGTGCTGGCCTTCTGGAGGCTGATCTGTGACACCTTTCGGAAGATTGTGGACAGCAAGTACTTTGGTCGGGGAATCATGATTGCTATCCTGGTCAACACACTCAGCATGGGCATCGAATACCACGAGCAGGTAGGGACACGGGCGAGGGCATGGTCCCTGGGGCTGGGGACCCTCTCCCTTCCTCCCCTCCCACCCCGTGTTCAGTTTCCTCTCCGCGCTGCTAGCTTGCACGGCAGGGAGGAGGACAGGAGGGAGATGCACCACTGCGTGGGGACTCTTTGGAGCGTGAAAGCCAGTGAATGTCATACAGTCTCTGAGTGTGGAGGTTGCCCAGGGCAGGGGCAGGGTCTGAGCTGGGTGTGTTTTATCTGGGAAGGCTTCTGAGAGGAGGTGGGCTTTAAAGGATTTAAATGAGTGATGAGCATCAGATGTGGGCAAGGCCTTTTTGGAGGGACAAGTCACAGCCAGGGGGTGGGCTGGGCCCCCGGGCAATCACCTGACTCAGTAATTAGGGGTGTGATTGACTGGAAGCAGCAGGGGGCTGTGCAGGTAGCAGTGAGGAGTGGAGGGCTGGAGCCTGCCCCTGGGCGGGGGAGGGAGGGAGGCCATCTGCTCTTGGCCTCTGTTCTGGGAGCCGTGCTGTGAACGGGGAGGGCGGCTCTGGGTGGAAGAGAGCTCCCAGCATGGTGAGGGGACTTGAAACCATTGCGCTTGAGGAATCGTTCTAAGAACCTGGATGTTTAGTCAGGAGAAGAGGAGGCTCAGCAGGGACAGGCGAGCTGTCTTCAAATATTTGAAGGGCTGTCATGTGGAAGAGGAAGCAGGCTTGTTTTGCGGGGCTGACGGCTGCAGGCAATGGGATCTGGGCTGAGGGGGAGGAGGCTGTCTCCTCTCGCAGAGCTGTGCAAGAACAGAAGGGGTGGCCTGGGGAGCCCCGCTGACCCCGCTCCCACACTGGAGGTGGGAGCAGGTACCATGGGGCCTCACAACCGGCTATGGCTTCACCCCCCACAGGAATCCCTTCAGAAGGCGGCCCTTCCCCCCAGTTTGGCCTTCCAGGTCACCCCCTCGTCGGATCCTTGGGAAAGGAGGGAGGCCAGCAGGCAGGTGCTGCTGTTCACAGGCCCTTCTGTGCTCTTCCCCCCTGGGTGTTCTCACTGTCCTGGGGCTCAGGGAGGGTCGGGGCTTGCCAGACCTTCCCTGGTGCCGACCGAAGCCAGGTACTGCCCCAACCTAATGGGTGCAGGCACGTGGAGCCAGAGGTGTGGAGTGGGCGCGCACGCACGCACGCACGCACGCACGCACGCACGCACGGGTGTGGCAGGGGTGGGGCAACCATGGGGCGGGGCCTGGGCTCCGCTGGGCGTGGCCACGGGGCAGTGCAGGGAGTGGGTCTGGGTCGAGGCTGGGTATCCTAGGTCCAAGCCCGGCTGGAGCAAACGTGCGATGTTCACTTTTCAGGGGGTTCTGAATTCCCTTACCGTCCACCCCACTCAGCTGCTACCCAATTGCCCTGTCCAGCCGGGTGCACCCCAGCCCCTCCCCCATCGCCATCAACCACGTTGACGCCCCTTCCTTTTGCCTCAATGACCCCCACCCAGCCAGCTCTACCCTGGCACTTTGGTGGGCGTGTTGTGTCTGGGCGCACGGGGCGTGGGTGTGTGCGCCTCACGCCTGCTCAGCCAGCCTCCTGGGGAGAGGTGCCCTGCTCTGTCGGACTGGTTGTGGCGGCATTTTCTGCTGCTGCGATCCAGGTGGTGGCAGCTCCTAAGCTCCCATTACGCCAGCTCCCGAGCCGGAATCGCAGCCTCCTCTCCCTTTACCCCAGTTCTGGCCGTGGTCCGATGCCCCTCCCCCCGGGGGCACCTCCTCGGCTGCTGGTGGAGGCTTTGACTGTGCTGGAAAGAAGCTGAGTCACAGAGACTGAGGGCAGATGACGCTGCAGCAAGAGGGCTTCCAGTTAGACATCAAGAGGGACACCCCCTTGGGGGAGAAGTAATAGCAATCAGTCCCGGTGCCTGCAATCTCTCCTTATCCAAGTTCCTGAGGAAAGCGGGGGACAGCCTCCCCAGTCCTCAGCAGCAGGGAGTCCCCACTCAGTGGTGGCACAGTGTCTGCTCCAGGGAGGAGTTTGTCCCAATACCTGGTTGCCGAGGGCCCCATAGGGGTGAGTGAGAGTCACCAGCAGTCCAGGCAGAGGACTGACTGCGGCCCCGGCAGGCTCAGGGGCTGGGAGCGGTAGAAAATCCCAGAAGCAGCCGTGGCCCTGTGCTTGCAGGCACTGCGGCATGAATGTCCCGCCATCTGGGTCCCTGAGCCTGAGCAGGCTGAGGGGGGGCAGGGAAGGGTGCAAGGAGACATGGAGGCCGAAAGACAAGAGCCACAGAGGGGGATATGGAGACACAGAGGGAGACAGAAAGAGAAAGGGAGAGAGAGACAGAGATAGGGAGATGGGGGCACAGAGAGCAAGATGGAGACCCAGGGGGAGAGAGGTAAAAAGACAGGAAGGCAGAGACACAGAGACAAGAAGGTCAGAGATACAGAGAGGGAGATGGAGACTCAGGGGGAGGAGACAGAGACAGGTGGAGGCACAGAGATGTAGAGATGACAGAGACAGATACGGAGAGGGAGCCAAAGACACACCAAGACCCTGATGCAAACAGGATAGAGCAGCAGGGACCAGGAGACAGAGGCTCCAATGGAGCCTCAGATGAAGGAGAGGAGAAGCCAGTTGAGCAAGAGAGCTGAGAGACACAGCGAGAGACATGCTCAGAGGCGAGGGCCAGAGGCTCATGGTTTCCCTGCAGCGCTCTTCACGCGGCAGCGGTATCCAGCGATCTTGGTGTTGATCAGACTGTTGGACGCCGGAGAGGGTGTTGCTGGTGCTTCCCTGGGGGAGGAGCCCAGCCCGTTGCTGGTGCCCTTTCCAGACCTGTCCCCTCCCACTGTCACCTGTCTTACCCATCATTCGGTTTTCCTGTCTAGAACACGAAAACCTGCTGCTCTCTACCAACCTCTTGACCAAGGTAGCATCCATTCTGTCATACCCCACCCTACCCGAGGCGGACCCCATGCTGTCCACACTCTCCTGCTTTTCTCACCCCTTAACCCACCAGCTGGCGGAGAAGTGGCAGGGCTGGTTTGTGCAGAGAGGCTGGTGAGGGGGACAAAGACACAGGACTTTGAGGAGGGAGCAAGGATATAACTTCAGATTGGAAGTGCGATCTGATGGAGGGGGGGCTTGTGTGCGCCCCATCCACCAGGGGGCAGTGCCTGGAGCAGGGAGCTTGTGAACTATCCATCCATCCATCCATCCATTCCACACACATTTTCTGTGCATCAGACTTGGGCCTAAGCAGTGGCATGCTGATAAATGTTTAATAACCGGCCCTTTAAGAAGAAAAAAATTGTCCTAATTTGGGGTGTTTACAGTATTTGCCAATTTCCATGGTGTAAATGCTTCCACTCTGGCTGATTTCAAGCTACCAATGTGATGTCGCTGCATGAGGAGTTGGGAAGAGAGGTGCACAACCAGACGCTCCAGTACAGCACTGGGCCGGGGCACTCTGTCTTTCCTCTCAAAGACCTCACTGACAAGTGAACAGTCACGCTAACTTGGTGTAATACGTGCTTGGAAAGGGTGCACAGAGGAGAAGCCCGTGACCCAGACTGGGGAAAGGATTCAAGGAGGGCTTCAGTGGGACATGACCTAAGAGCTGAGCCTGAATGGAGATTAGGAAGTAGCTAGCGAAGGGTAGAGGGTAGGGCACAGCATGGGGGAGGGCCAGAGGCACCGGACACAAAAACAAAGAGATTTATAAGGAGTTCAGAATGAATAGGGCACTGGGCGGGGGCTGGGATGGGCAAGTAACAAGAGATGAGTTTGGAAAAAAAACTCAGAGCAGAGCTAGGTCCTGAGAGGCGTAGGATGGAGTTCGGATTTATTTTATCCTGAAGGTGACAGGTTCCCAAAAAAGGTTTCAAGCAGGTCGATGATATGTGTTTCTGTTCTATGAAAAGTCCTCCGGAAGCCACGTGGGGAGTAGAAGGGAGAGGGAGACAGGAGGCAGGGAGGCCCACCAGAGGGCTACTGCAGTGGTCTGGCCAGTTCCTACATCTCTGTCCCTGGAGACAGAGAGAAGAGTGCTGGGGAGAGCTGGCAGGTGGCTGAATCTGTAGAACTCAAGACAAGCTGGATATCTGTGGGGCGAGGCGGCGAGGATGACACCCAGGTTTCTGCTTCAGGGACAAGCACTGGGGCTTGTGCAGAGCTGGGCTGGAGGGCATTGCGTACAAGGTGCCTGTGGGGCATCCAGCGTGCTGTTGGAGCACAGAAGAGAGGTTGTTTCCTGGAACCTGTCTCTGCCTGAGTATGCGTGGGGGCAAGGCCCCTCCAGGAGAATGGGATCTTAAGGACACAGGAGCTTCCTAATCACCCCCTACCTGGGTTGGGGCTGCTGAGGGCAGGGGCCAACCTCATATTCTAGAAGAGGGACAACAGCATGTGGGGAGGTGGGGAGGGCACACAGCCCAGTGGTCTCCTGGCCTGCAGAGAAGAGAGAGGGAGGGTCCAAACTACACAGATTTTCAGGCCAGGAGAGGACAGGGCAGGTGATGATTCTGCTTGTTTCCCCATCCTGTCACTCAAGATACATGTCCAGGGAGGGTTTCTATTTATAAGTGAGTGAAGTCAGCTGTTCAAGGCAAGGGCAGCTGGGGGTGGGGTAGGGTGGGGGAGAGTCCAGATGTGGTAGGTCTTAACTTTGAGGGGATTCACAGGCTCCTTTTGGATTCTGCTGAAAGCTGGGACCCTTTTCCCAGAAGATAGACACAGGCATGGATACCCCAGTGTGGCCTTCGAGGAGAGGGGTTTACAGACACCTGTCCTATTCCTTGGGCCTCCCAGGAGTCCTTGGCCTCCAGGCAGAGGAGCTGGGGCTGAGGGCCAAGGAAGACTTGGGGGGAATGATTTTTACAGTTGCCCTGGTCCCAGACTTTCAAAGCTTCTCCAGATGTGGGAGGGAGAAGGGTGCTCTTTTGGAGATGGCCAGCAAAAGGGGTGCTCACATTCCTCCAGGCGTCATCTGTCTCTCAGACTCCCCCAATTGAGCAAACATGGGGAGCACCTCCTGTGCACAGCACGTTAGAATAGAATAATAGAATGGGGGTGGGGGCAGTGCCAGGAGCACCTAAGAAACTTAGGTTCCAGCAGAAAAGTCATTCTGCTTCATGGATGATTATGCCAAATGCCATAAGGGAGACTTCTGGAGACAGAGGACAGATGCTTACACCCAGATGGGGGATTTCGGAGGGCTTCCCGAAGGAGGTGGTTTTTGAGGGTGGTCTTGAAAGATAAGTGGGATTGGTAGCTAAGGCCAGGAGCAGAGGGTTCCGGTGGAGGGACTGGGGGGGATTCTGGCAGCCTGGCCTGGGAATGCACCGTCGTTTTGCCTCCCCCACCTCACCCTGAGTTGTCTGAGCAGCAGTGAAGTGAGTCCAGCAGTGCTGTTGAAGCTGGAGCTTCCAGTTAGGTGTGGGCTGGTTTGGGGGAGGGACCCGGAGGCTATTTCTATCGTTCAGATCAGAGGCAATGAGGGCCCCCAGTATGGCGGAGGGGGAATGGAGTGAGTGGGTGGGGGCCCAGCCATTCCATTGCCAAGGTCTGTGCGCCCGGGCACCTGCTGCTAGAGGGATGAAGGAGAGGCATGAATCCTAGATAACTCCTAGGCTCCAAACCTGAATCCTGGAGAGGGATGGAGCCGGGAAGTCGGGAAAGGGGCAGGTTTGGGAGAGGAGGTGAGAGGGCTTGCTTTGGACTTGCCGCCCTTGAGCTGGCCTGGGCCATCCTGGGAAGGCTGTCAGACAGCTTGGCTCTCTGGGTGAAGAACAGGGCTTGGAAGGAGATTGTTTTGCTTCGTCCACACCCCAATGACATCTGGAGAGGTGGGAGATGGGGGGGCACAGGGTCAGGGAAGTAGAGGGAGGTAGTCGTCCGGCAGGCAGGAGGGGCTCGCAGCAGGCTCAGGTACTGCCCGCCTAGAGAGGAGGGCTGGGGAGAGGGTCCTTGGAGAGAGCTGGAGTGGTGGGGCCTGGGGTTCAGGCGTGAATAGGCCTGGATCCACGCGAAGGTTTCTGCTTTTAGGCAGGGGAAGGGATATTGGAGAGGTGAGGGAAACAGGGACAACTGATGGAATGAAATGGAGTCCAGGGGAGCATGGCGGGCGGGTGTGGGGTGGAGGTGCGGGTGGAGGGGGGGCTGGCTGCCTTCCTGGAGGGAAGAGAGATGAGTAGGTTGCAGGACCCAGAGCTGCCTGGGGGAGGGAAGTGGAGCCCCATGAAGCAGGAGGCCAGGTTGGGAGTGGGGATGGGGGCCAAGGAGAGGGAAAGGGTCTGAGGCAGCTCTTGGGGGTGAAAGATGGAGATCCAGCAATAGAGGAAGATGAATACCGGCACAGAGCAGCCCTTGGTCCCCCAGCAGGGTATTCCCCTGTCCAGTCAGCACAGTTTCGTGACTAGCAAAGCTCAGCAATTCGACAGCTGCAGCAGAGATGCAGAGGGGGTGGGGACTTACCTGGGCTGGAGCTGGCCAGACAGGAGGAGCCCTCTGAGATCTGTGGCCTGAGGGCGGCCTTTAAGTGGTCCACCACAACTGGGCAGAGAGACTGTGCAGGCGAGTGAGGGGCAGGGGCCACAGATCCAAAACTTTAAGTCACAGAAGCTTTGGGTTGACTGTCTGCAGGCTGAGCGAGCACTGTGGGTGCCTTGCACTTACTTGGCTTGTGTGTTCCCTTGGGGTGGCTCTGGGGAGCTGGCAGGAGACCACGGGGAGGGGCTAAAGTACCACTGGTTACGAGGCACTGGAGCGCAGTGACACCTAACAACGGGCCCAGGGGGCATGAGGGGCTAGAAGAACGTGCTGAGACATTCCAAGCTAGAGTGCTTCCAGGGGGACAGCGAAGTGCAAGGCCACGATCTGTGTGATGAGGCCTGTGAGGTCTAGAAACCTCTTGCCGCCCGGGCGCGCCCCGATTTCCCACACCTCCTTGGAGAAGGAGGAGAAGGGGGGAGGCCCCGCTGACCCAGTGACCCTCACCCCATCACTGCGGCCCACCTGGACCACCTCTTTTGGGTGTGGGATCAGCAGGCAGGACGGTCAAAGGCAGAGGTGAGGTGAGCTGAGGAGTCAGAATTGGGGAACAGGGATTTCAGGGTCCGTGGAACAGGTGGCAGCTGAGGAGGTGGGGGGCGAAGGTGGAGCTTGGCAGACCTCCCCTCAGGTCTGGTCTGGCTTGTCCCCACCTTGCACCTTCCCTGCAAAAGGCACATCCCTGTCTGCCAGAGCCGGCTCTCAGGCCTCGCGCCTGGACCGCTGCAGTATCCCCTAACGGGTCTCCACCTCTTTGTCTCTCCAAGCCATCCGCGCACTGCCACTACTGCAGCAGATTAATCTTCTTAATATACTGCTTTGCACGTCTCCCCCCTCCCCCCAGAAGCCTCATTGGCAGCACCATGGGCAGAGGCAAGTCCAGCCGGAGTCAAGGCGCGGAGCGGAGTCAGGGCCGGTCCGGCTGGGCCCCACCCACCTGGCAGCCTTGCTCCCCCGTGGTCCCTCCCACCCTCTGACCGGGGCGGACACTCGACCCTGGTCCTGGAGTATGTGCTCTGCACAGTCCTTGCTCTCCTCCTTTGCTCGCGCCGCTCTGGCCGGGGATGCCTTCCACGGGAGTTCTCCTCCCACTGCCCCCTCCCCACCGGCCCACTGCCCTCAGCTGGTTGGAGCTCCTGGGGCCCTTCTGGCGTCTGCGCACACGTGGTGCTTAGCTTCGGCCTTGCAGGCACTGTGTCCTGCCACATGCGAGGAGTGCTGCCACTGTCAGTGCCCACGGGGCCACCTGAGCAGGACTCTGGCCTGGGTGTTTTCACAGGCTTTAACTCCTATATTTGGCAGGGCAGCCTCGTCCCAAGGAGGTGTTACCCTGTTTAATAGAAGAGGCCCCTGGGAACCAGCAAGGTTAAAGGACTTGCCTGAGGTCACCCAGGTGCAAAGTCTCCGAGTTGGCAGGCCTCCTGCATTCAGGTTCCACCTCACCTCTTAGCACCATGAGCACTTTAAGGGTTAGTGGATGGAGGTGCTCTGGGTTTCAGGGGGGTCCTGGGGCTGGGAAGTATTGAGCAGTTTACCTGGGGCCCAGTGACTCCAAGCTGACAGGCTAAGGGGAGGGAAAGCGTTGGAAGATGGGAGATTTACAGTTAGCGTCGGCACAGAGGAGAGCCTGGGGCTTCTGGGTGGGAGAAGCTCAGGCTGCCTGGCCTCCACTCGCAGAAGCCCCCACTGGGCCTTGACCTTCGTGAACAGGAGGGAGGATGACCAGAGAAGGGACCACCTGGCGGCCTGATGGGCTTGTGTGGGTCTGTGTGGGCTGCCTGGGCGTGTGCGGGGTCAGCAGCATGGAGAGGTGTGGAGGGACGTGCAGCTGCACCTTGCTCAGCACCTTTCTAAGTGAGCGGCGTGACCTCCATCCGGTCACCACGCCTCAGAGCCTCAGTTTCCCTGCCGTCAAGGAGGCCCACGTCCCTCTTTTGTTTGGTGTGAGCAGGGAGGAAATGGACTCCTGGGAGGAAGGTAGTAGCAGTGCAGGGCCCGTGGAGGGCACTAGCAGAAGTTGGCTCCCACCCCGTCCCTTTGCAGCTGCAGTGGCTGTGATCACGGCTCTGGTCCCTGGGGCAACGGTGTTGCTAAGATTGAGTCTCTGTGTCCTCGTCCTGCATTTGCAGAACATTCCCAGCTTCCAATTTAGTAACTTGGACAGGCCTGGCTGTCTGTGGGAGGAGGACTTTTTCCCATGGATCATGGGGGATACCGGAGCCTCGGAAGGGAATAGGCATTGCCCCTAAGTGAGTGCAGTGAGGAGAGACAGGGAAGGCGGGGGTGGGGCAAGGGGGGGAGAGTGCCAGGCCCTCCTTTCGACCTGCTTCTTGGGTCCCACTGCCTCCTGGAGGCTGGCTGGGCGCGCTGCAGCTCCAGGCTTTGCCGCCACCCCTTTACGAGGGCAGTGACGGCAGGCCTTGGGGGAGCCCACACCATCCTTCTGATGAGGCTCTTGGTTGTTGCGCTGGCGGGTGAGTGCGTGTGTCCGTGTGCATCTGTGAGCCCTCAGGTACAGACTGTCGTAAGCCCTGTAGACAACACCAGGAAACGGTGAGAACACCCCTCCTCCACACGCCTGGTAGTAGTTGTACTTTAAGCATTCACTAATTAAGTAAATACATGATAGCAAAAGCTATAGTGCATTCACTATTTTATTAATTTTTGTTTCTGGCAGATTTTTTTTGATGTATAATTTATATGCCGTAATATTCACCCATTATCTCAGTTATGCTTTCAAACTCATTCTTTATTCATACATCTACGTTCATGTGAAATATAATTTTATATGTGTAAGAAGACACATTACATATTCAGTCCATCCCCGTGTCTGGGTTCACAGGCCCCTCACTGCACTCTTGGATCCTGACAGCCTACTATTATTGGACTCAGAGTAAGGGGGGATTGGGTCCCGCTCCCTGGCTCTCCCTGCCCTATGACTTTGTGCTGGTCATTCATCATCTTTTGACCGCTTTTGCTCACCTGCAAAACGAGGGTAGGGGGGCTGTTGTGTGGATGGTACAAGGTGAGACACACGTTGAACCTGGGAACCCACAGAGCATCGCACCACTGTGGCCTGTGCTTACCATCTTTCTCCAGTCCAAGGATGGACAACTGGGCAGACTGCAGAGTGACAGGGAGGCAGGTTCACTGACCATGGCTTTCTGAAACAGACTGGACTTGGAAGCAGAAAGTGGGAGATCCACTTAGTCAGGCGGAGGGTCTGAGCCCTGGGCTTTTTTTTTTTTTTTTTTTTTTGGCTGCATTGGGTCTTAGTTGCAGCATATGGGGTCTTCTTTGTGGCGCACGGGCTTCTCTCTAGCTGTGACGTGCGGGTTTTCTCTCTCTAGTTGTGGCACGCGGGCTCCAGAGTGCGTGGGCTCTGTAGTTTGCGGCACGCAGGTTTTCTCGTTGAGGCGCATGAGCTCAGTAGTTGTGGCGGGCGGGCTTAGCTGCCCCGCGGCATGTGGGGTCTTAGTTTCCCGACCAGGGATCGAACCCGCGTCCCCCGCATTGGAAGGCGGATTCTTTACCACTGGACCCCCAGGGAAGTCCCTGAGCTCTGGGATTTAATTGTCCTGACCATGGCCCCTTCCCCACCACCTGCACTGTGCTCCCGCTGGAGGGACCAAAGGTCCTGTCTCCCTGTGAACCCCATTTGCTAGGTCAGGTGGCATGCCCCCACTCACAGTCTGAGAGCAAAATCTCACTCAAGATCTGCTGGAGCAACGGGCTCCATGCCACACTGGCCCCCACGACAGCCACTCGCTCTCTGGACAGCTGGCTCTCGGCCCCGCCTGCTGACCCCGGCCCTGCTCCCCAGACCTGTCTTTGGAGAGAATCCATCCGTGGGCTGAGAGCTTCTCTCCTTCTAAGAAGCTGCTGAGCCCCCAAACGCCCCTCACCTGCCAGTCAATCAGAAGACCCTGCCTTCCAGCTCGAGCCCCTCCCACCCAGGCTGGCCACACATATTGGGGCCATTAGGATACATTTGGTTGTGCCCAGGGCCTGGCTCCATGCTTGGGTGACCTACCTGGGCAGCCGGCCAGAGGAGGCAGCTGGGTAAACAGGGGGAGGTGTCTGATGGACTAAGGGCTTCACTTGGTTATTTCATTCAAACTTCTTGAGTAGCTACTACGGATCTTGGGCTTTTGGGTGGTCAAGACACCTCATCAGGGGCTTCCCTGGTGGCGCAGTGGTTGAGAGTCAGCCTGCCGATGCAGGGGACGCGGGTTCGTGCCCCAGTCCGGGAGGATCCCACATGCCGCGGAGCGGCAGGGCCCGTGAGCCATGGCCGCTGAGCCTGCGCGTCCGGAGCCTGTGCTCCGCAACGGGAGAGGCCACAACAGTGAGAGGCCCGCGTACCGCAAAAAAAAAAAAAAAAAAAAGACACCTCATCAGGTGGGTAGTGGGCTCCACTGAGCCAATCATATCTCACTCTGCAGCTGCAGCCTGCACCCTGGCCGGGCCCCTCCCTTTCTCCCCAGACATGGCTCATTCCCTGGCTCGACCCTGTGATGACTTCCCCTTCCCTCTGCCTGGAGAGACCCCACTCACCCTCAAAGTTCATTTCAAGTGCTGCCTCCTGACTAAGGCTTTCCCAGGGTGTTCCTCCCTCACCTTCTCTCCCCTGAACTCCTGGATTTACTGTCTGGATAATTTATTTTGGCACCAAAGCATCTAAGGTCTCTTGTGGTTATTCAGCTGTTTTGTGTGTGTACAACTTGTTTCCAGCTAGACTCTGAGCTCCTAGGAGGCAGGGAGCACAGCTGGCATGCTTTTGCATACTTCGTGGATTTTACAGTACCTGGTGGATTATACAGTAGGTACTTAACATTGAAAGGGAGGAGGTACGTCATATTCTGCGCTGGAATAGCAGATGAAGTAAAGCTTGTCCTTAGTTCTGATGACTCTCTAGGTTGTATCCTCAGTCCCAATCCCAGACCCTGGGTAGGAGCATAAAAGTAATTACCAGAGAGGTTAAGGATCTTGCTGAAGGTCAGTCACACAGTGAGTTGACAGGATAGGCGGAGAATTAACCTGGGTGTCCTAGACTCAAGTAGCAGCTCCAGGTGCCACCTCACCTGTGACAACCCTTCCTGGGGTCTCCCTTCTGCTCATCAGTGTGTTTGTGTGTACATGCTTCTGTGTGCATGCACGCAGGTATTGCGTGTGTATACTTGTTCGTGTGTTTATGTATATGTGTGTGTGCATTTGTGTGTGTTTGTGTGTACCTGTAGGCAGTGTGTGCGTGTCTGGAAGAAAGCAACGTCGTCAACAGTTGTCCAAGAGAATGCTGCCAAGTCCACAGAGTAATTGTAGAGCCTGTGTGATTTGCATGTGGCTGTGTGACTGCGTATGTGTGTGAGGTCTTGGCAGTCACCCTCTGGTACCGGCCAGCATCGGTGCTCTGCTGGCCTGGGCCTGCTGAGCTGACATGGTAGTACAGAACAGGACGGGGCTCGGAGCACCCAGGAGGAGGTGGGCAGAACCCACAGCATAGGCCCCCCGTGAGCCTGTGGCCCCAGGGTCTGAAACTCAGAGCTGGAAATGGCCAGGGCCTGGGGGCTTCGTGCAGTGGCCACCCCTGAGTGCATTTTCTCATGGACCCTTTGGGGGAGGGTCCTCCCCATTAGCCTGAGCATTCAGCACCACTACTCCCCTCTCCCAACACCCCCACTCCCACCCACTGGCTTGCTGTGCCCTCTCCCCCTCTCCACGTGGCCAGGCGTTTGGGAGGACTGGGATGCAGGGCTCAGGGACAAGCCTTGGCTGCTTCATGCCCACCCTGTCCTCCAGCCTGAGGAGCTCACCAACGCCCTGGAAATCAGCAACATCGTCTTCACCAGCCTCTTTGCCCTGGAGATGCTACTGAAGCTGCTCGTGTATGGTCCCTTTGGCTACATCAAGAACCCCTACAACATCTTTGACGGCGTCATTGTTGTCATCAGGTACGACCGACCGCGCCTCTGCTGCCTCTTGCCTGAGGAATGTCCTCGGGGTAGCTTGGGGCAAGGAGCCACACAGCCTGTTCCTCTGGGGTGGAGGGATCTGGAATCAGGCCCCACTGACCCACAGGCTCTACACTCCCCCGGCTGAGGGTTCTCACGCCCCCAACGCTGCGCTCCACCCTCTCCCGAGGCCTTACCTTGCTCACCAGAACGTGGCCTCCTGTCCGCTTTGGCTGGGCCCCTCGGAAGTCTTTTCTCTCGTTTGCACTCCTTGTCTTCGACCCCATGCAGACCTCGGGTGGGCAAGGACTGGGGAGTTGGCTTTGGAGAGGAGCTGGAAGAGGTGTAAAGCCCAGCCAGCTGTCCCTGCTTACAAAGCGCTTGGAGACTGTCGCAGACGCTGGCAACTTGCTGTAGGGTTTCCAAGACCTTGGGAAAGTGTTCCACTGCCCCCCACACCCCCCAGGCCCTGGGCCAGAAGAACTGCTTTATTGGAATTGGCTTTAGATTTCATTAGAGGAGAACAAAGCAAACATTCCAGAACTGGAGGTGCTGCATTGGCCGACTGAGGGAGAGGACTGGCCTAGAGGGGAGGGTGGGGAGGGCTGGAGCTGTCACCCAGACCTTCGAGCTCCTGCCTGGAGGCCCAAGGGCCCCTTGCTGCCCGCTTTCCCAGTGCTGGTCAGTCCAGACCCTCAGGTGCTGCTGGGCCCTCCTAAAGGACGGGGCAGGAGGAGGGTGAGTATGCAGCGGTCTCAGGCTCAGGCTCAGGCTCAGGCTTAGGCTCTGGCCACCCGCCCCTCCCCCGCCCCTTGCAGCGTGTGGGAGATCGTGGGCCAGCAGGGGGGCGGCCTGTCGGTGCTGCGGACCTTCCGCCTGATGCGGGTGCTGAAGCTGGTGCGCTTCCTGCCGGCGCTGCAGCGGCAGCTCGTGGTGCTCATGAAGACCATGGACAACGTGGCCACCTTCTGCATGCTGCTCATGCTCTTCATCTTCATCTTCAGGTGAGGCAGGTGTAGCATCCGTGCCGGCGGGATGAGGGCCTGAGGGGCAGGGTTTGCTGGGGCCCTGATCCCCAGCCTGTGGCTCCTATGTCTTCAGCATCCTGGGTATGCATCTTTTTGGCTGCAAATTTGCATCTGAGAGGGATGGGGACACGCTGCCGGACCGGAAGAATTTTGACTCCCTGCTCTGGGCCATCGTCACTGTCTTTCAGGTGCCAGGGTAACAGGGCAGGGTGGGCAGGGTGGTGGGGTGCCCCCGGCGAAGGCCCTGACTCCCGTCCTCGGCCGGCAGATCCTGACCCAGGAGGACTGGAACAAGGTGCTGTACAACGGCATGGCCTCCACGTCATCCTGGGCTGCCCTGTACTTCATTGCCCTCATGACCTTTGGCAACTACGTGCTCTTCAACCTGCTCGTTGCCATTCTGGTGGAGGGCTTCCAGGCGGAGGTAACCCCCTGCCCTCAGCAGTCCACTTCCAGGAGGAATCGGCGGCCCCGCTGGAGCTGTGGTGTCCTGGGAGGTTCTGCAGGATGTGCCCCTCAGACTAGGCTGGGGACCTAGGAGTGGGAGTTCTGGGGTTCAGGCAGCCCCTCGGCACTCGAGAGACCCGGTGGTTGTTGCGGCAGAGCGTCTCTGGATCCAAGGTTAGCTGCCGAGTGGGCTTGCCCCACAAAGCCGGCTAGGTGCTCCCCTAGAGAGCTGGACGGGATGAGTGCTGGCACACGGTGCAGCTGGATCCCTGAGCACAGGTGCGCTCGGGGACATCTGGAGGGAACCCATCTGAGCCGAGGGGTGGGGGAAGCTTGCAAGCAAGTCATCTGAGCTTTGGCTGAGCTGGTGAAGATGCCACCAGCGCCCGGGCAGGGCTGAGCTGCCCAGGGTGAGAAATGAGCCCAATTAGCTGCCGGCATGACAGAGATGAGCATCCTATTTCCAGCCCAGTCTCCATCACCTTCGTCACAGGCAGCGTCATCAATTAGTATTGATTTCCATTGATCCCGGCCTTGTCCTGCCAGGACACAGCCTCTGCCTGAAGGGCTGCACCCCCCTCTGCTCCCTTAGCTCAGTCCCTCTTCCCACCCAAGCCCCAGGCCCGGCCCAGCATCCCAGCACCTAGCACAGGGCAGGTCGACTCAACCTAGAAATGCTCCAGGTTGGGTGTGGAGAAGCTCTCGGTCCAGTTCTCTCTGGGTGACCCGGATGGAAACTCCCGCTGCGGCCTGGTCTATAAATACCCAGCACACGGTGGAAAAACAAAAATCTATTTTCTGACTCTTTCCCAGCCTTGCGAGGGAAGGCCGTTCCCCCGTGGGCTGGGCTGGACTGGTGGGTGCGGGTGTCTCTCTCCCTCACTGGCCTCCTCCGGTTGTAACTCCATAGTTACCCATTATCGCATTTCCTCCCCCGCTGGGGGGCAGGGAGGGCAGGCGGGCCCTGCCTCGGGTGATGGCTGGGCCTCTTGACGGGAGGGAGGGACATGGCTACTCCCCCTGGGATGGGACATTTGTTTGGGGTCTCCCTGGGGCCTGAAGGGTTAAGGGTGCCAACGTGCTCCCACAAGAATCAAGGTCTGTCTGGAGACCCACCACTTGGCCACTGCTCTCGGCCTGTGGGAAGAGGAGCTGAGTGGGGACAGGGGTCCTGCAGCCCCTCCAGACCACAGTTCCTGACAGCTAACATTCTCGCAGAAAAATTCCTGTGGAGCTCTGTGGAAATGGAAAATACCCCAAGCCTATCTCCTGCCCTCAAGTGGCAGTTCAGCCAGCTCGGCAGTCTTGGAAATGCCCAGCACGGGCAGCAGCCCCCCATCACTGGTCCTTCCAGCAGACACCTTGTTAAACCGAGAGCCGCTGAGCCGGCCTGGTTGCTAGGCAGCGGCAAAGCCTGCGTGTGGGAATGGAGAGCAGCCTGGCCTTTGGGCCTGGCCTGGTCACTCTGGCCCTGCTGGGGGCTTGTGGCTGCCCCAGCCTGAGGGATTGGCCAGGGCCTGGGGCCATACCCTCCTCGACAAGTGCCTGGGAGAGAGCCTCACTCGGGGGCATGATGCTTTGGGTCTGGGGTGGGACGGAGAAAAGATTTCAGAATCAGCCCCTCTTCAAGGGGGTGGGGGCAGCGGCATGGCCCTGAAGTGCCCGTGTGAGGAGCCGGACCAGCTTCTCACTGTCCTGTAAAGCCCTGGGTCGGGGGAGGGGTTGGTCACTCGGTGCCAGTGGCCTGGACACCTCCCGCGGCACCTGCCCTCAGCTGTACGGAGTTTCAGGGGGCACACGTGTGGCTCTGAGGGAGCCCCACCATCCGGCAGAAGAGGCTGGCTTTTGCTGTTGTGATGACCTGCTTTTTTACAAACGAGACAACCTCCCTCAGTGGAAGCTGTGGCCACCCCCATTTTGTTGGGCGTCACCAGCAGGAGGCCTCAAGGGTGGCCCCCTGCTGGCCTTGCCACCCTGCCAAGAGGTGGGAGGGGGTCGCCGAGAGGACCAGGCCAGCTGGGCTGTTTATACCCTGACTTGCAGGGGGTGGCGCCCTGAATCCCTGTATATTTATCACCTGCACACTTAACTAAATGAACAGGCAGCAGGCTCTGTGTGAGGCCGTTCACTGACATCGAACAACACTGGAGCCGCCATCCCAGTGTCACTTGTCACATCCCATCCCGGTAGGAGCATTCTGATTTGGAGTGAGGACTGGAGAGGCCTGCTCTTGCTCCGGCCTTTTGTCTCCGCCCCCACCTCTGACTTCCGTCCACCCCTCCTTCCCACCCTCCCGGCCGGCTGCTTCAGAGCCAGGGAGAGGTGAGCTGGAGACTCAGGTACGAGGCCCAGATGCATCTCTTAGTCTCTGTGTGACTTGGGGCAGTTTTCTGAACTTCTCCAAACCTCAGGAGCTTTCTCTAAGATGGTTCTAGCTGCACCTCCTTCCCACCCGGAGAGGAGGTAAGCTAGTGTTAATGAAGCAGTTGAGCGATGCCTGCCGCGCCCCCGTGAATGACAGCTGGTATTATCAGCATTAAGGGAGGGTCCCGGCTCCTTCCCTGCCCTTGCTCCCATCTCTGTGGCCTCGGCCCTCGCCCTTCAGATTCATTCCGGCTCCAGGGCCTGTGGTTGAATTCTGGAAGGCCACACTGTTCCCTTTCTCCTCCTCCCCCACCCCGTGTCTCAGTTCCCCCACCGCTGGGTTTGCACCCCTCCTTTTCTTCCTCCTCTTTCGACACTGCTGCTGTTTGAAAGCCCGGCGCCTGTAACCAGCGCCCGTCCCCTGCCTCCCCCTCTCCCTGTAGGAAATCAGCAAACGGGAAGATGCGAGTGGACAGTTAAGCTGTATTCAGCTGCCTGTCGACTCCCAGGGGGTAGGTATGCGATCATGAGTCGGCATGCCCCCCGTGCCCCATGCCCCCATTCTGCCTCCGTGTCTGTGCTTGTGCTCACGCTCAGCTGCTGTGCAACCTGTGGTGGCCATGGTGGTCCTTGGTGTCGTGAGGTGTGCTTTGATTTTAAGTCCCTTCCCCCTCGAGGACACTTGAGGGGAGGGCCTCCGTGCCTCTGCCCTGTTCACCCGCAAAGGGCACCAATCCGTCCCACCAGACCAGTGGATGGGCCGGAGAAGGAAGGGACTTAGAATCCTCTGTGTGCACGTGTGTGGTACACCGCATGTGTGTACCTCCACTGCGGTCCCCGAGGAGTCTGGGTCGTCGGGCCTCGGTGGAGTCGGGATTTGTGGCCGCAGACCATGCTCCCCCGTCTCTCTCCTCTCCCCCTTGCCTTGAGCCTCGGTGGGAGACCCCACAAGCTGTCTCAGCTCAGAACAAGGCTTTGGAGGATGTGGGGGTGGGGGTGCCTCTTGCCAGAATGTACCAGAATTTAAAATCTACTTCTGTGTCTCTGGCCCCTTGACCACCCAGAAGGTCCAGCAGGTACTCAGGGGCATGCTCCTCCCCTGGCCCCCACACTGAGCCTGTGCCCTGCTGTTTCCTGCACTGGCACCAGAATTCGGGCAAAGCCAGGGCTGCCATGGGACACCATGGTGCTGCACATCCCAAGCAGCCCCCTGGAGATCCCACTTGATAATTAAAGGCCTCGTTAGGGATGTAAACTGAGTTAATGAAAATGATCCCCTGAGATGCCAATTACGCAATATTTATGTCCTTATCAAAAGTAGCAATCAAGTATTTCTTAATAACTTCTTAAGGAGAAGTGTGTAATTACTGGGGAACCTACTGACCTGCTAAGGAGGAAGAAAAAACTGTCCCAGAGACAGAGAGAGAGGTAAAAATGGGGCCAGGGGAGAAGGTGGGGGCTTGGGGGAAGACGGAGGAAAGAAGTAGAGGGACGGAAGTGGCATCCTTGGGCTGAGCTGCTCTGTCTGGGGTCCTTCAATTTTTCTCTGGGGCCTTGGGTCTGAGGCTCAGGGGAGGGCAGCCTGGAGGGAAAGCAGAGGGCACAAGTGGCCTTTGGAAGTGAGGCTCTAGTGACTCCTTCACTCAGGTCCCCAGCTCCCTCTGGCCTGTGCCACCTGCCTGCCAGGCTATCCCCTCTCCCCTCAGCCATTCTTGAAGCCAGTCCCAGCCATGATGGTTGTGCGGTGGGTTCTGGGGATAGCCGTGGGCTTCTCTGAGGTATCACAGGCCCTTGAGAGCCCTGGGCCCCAAGCCTGGGTGGTCTGGCCTGAGCCAGTGCATGCCTCGTGCCGTGGTTGCTGGTTCCTTGCGGCCTATATGTGGTGTGTGCGTGTGAAGACAGGGAGACCTCGGTCCACACTACCAACACCTGCCCGGCCAGGTTCCTAATGGCCCGCTGCTCTCCCACCCTAGGGAGATGCCACCAAGTCCGAGTCAGAGCCCGATTTCTTCTCGCCCAGCCTGGATGGCGATGGGGACAGGAAGAAGCGCTTGGCCTGTGAGTATCTCTCTGCGGGGGCAGCCCCTGGCTCTAGGCCAGCCTTGAGTGGACTCAGGGTCTCTCCGTCTCTCCCCCTGCAGTGGTGTCTCTGGGAGAGCACCCGGAGCTGCGGAGGAGCCTGTTGCCCCCTCTCATCATCCACACGGCCGCCACACCCGTGTCGCTGCCCAAGAGCTCCAGCACTGGCCTGGCCGAGGTTCTGGGCCCTGCGTCCCGCCGCGCCAGCAGCAGTGGGTCGGCCGAACCAGGGGCACCCCACGAGATGAAGTCACCGGTAGGGGGTGCATGTGGGGGCCCGACAGTGGGAGATGTACAGACATCAGGAGGGAAGAGAGGTGGAATGGGCAGGCCCGAGGAGACAGCCCCAGAGCCACTGGGTTAGACAAGGCCCAGCGGGCGTCAGCAAGGCTGGTAATGCAGGCAGGCGCAGGAGCCTTGGCCCTGGGGGCAAAAGAGCAGGGTTCTAATTCTATTTCTTCTGTTCCCCGAGTGTCCTTGGATGAGACTCATTTCCCTCTGTAAAATGGGAGGGAATGCCTCATCTTAATAATAGCAAACCCCATCCAGTTACTGATTCTGTGCCAGACACTGTTCTAGACATTGCTTATAAGTGTTCTTAATGCGTGTGATACTCACAGCAACCATCTGGTAGGTACCAATATTATCCCCATTTTTCAGACGGGGACCTGAGTCTCAGACTGTGGGAAGCTCCACAGTGAGCAGGCGACAGAGCCAGCATTTTAATCCAGGAGGTTGGTGTCAGGGCCCATGCTCTCACTGTGGTTTCATCCTGCCACTCACCTAAATGAGGAATAGGTGCTAGGGTCATGTCGCTTTTACAGATGAGGAGCTGAGACACGGAGAGGGTTAGTGACTTGCCCAAGGTCGCACAGATGGTGTGAGTCCAGGCATCCAGGTCCAGGGCTCCTGCTCATACCTCTGTACCTGATGTGAGGCCACAGAGGCTCACGGGAGCCAGGATGCATGTGAAGGGGCATGGGGCCATGAGGTCCTGGCTGAGACCGCTCTCCCCTCTGTTCGGCCCCCAGCCGAGCGCCCGCAGCTCCCCACACAGTCCCTGGAGCGCAGCGAGCAGCTGGACTAGCAGGCGCTCCAGCCGGAACAGCCTGGGCCGCGCCCCCAGCCTGAAGCGGAGGAGCCCGAGTGGGGAGCGGAGGTCCCTGTTGTCGGGCGAGGGCCAGGAGAGCCAGGATGAGCAGGAGAGCTCGGAAGAGGAGCGCGCCAGCCCACCGGGCAGCGACCGCCGCCACAGGGGCTCCCTGGAGCGGGAAGCTAAGAGCTCCTTTGACCTGCCGGACACACTGCAGGTGCCCGGGCTGCACCGCACAGCCAGTGGCCGCAGCTCAGCCTCTGAGCACCAGGATTGCAACGGCAAGTCAGCTCCAGGACGCCTGACCCGGGCCCTGCGGCCCGACGATCCCCCACTGGATGGGGACGATGGCGATGACGAGGGCAACTTGGTGAGGCCCCTGTGGGCACAGTGACCTCTCACCCCTGACCTTGAGTGAGGGGAGCTGTGCCTGACCTGGTGCAGGACTGGACAACCCCCTCCCAGTTGTATGGCATTCAGGGAGTTACCATCACGCCCAAAGGATCTCGAGGGATATCATCCCTGAAGCCAGGCTCCAAACAGCCCCCTTCTCCCTCTGCCCATCCCACCAAGCCCCAGATCCTTGTCATGCCTGGGTCTGCAGCTCTGCATCCTTGGTGGATAAGAATGGCTTCGGGCAGATGTGTATGAATCTTTCATGGCCTCCCACTGTGACCCAGAAAGACCCATCACTCAGCTCTCCAAACTGATACCCTCCTCTGTCCCCCTCTCTCATCTCTACCTCATCACAGGCCTTGAGCTCACACCCACTTTTACCCATTCACCCTTTTCCCAACCCCCTCACCACCACCGTTAACCCTGGGGATGGGGCTCAGGGGCCTGGGACCCCAGGGTTAGCATGTGAGAAAGGTCCAGTGTCTCCTCATGCCAGGTGTGCCTTCGAACGGGCAGCTGTGACGGGGACAGTGTCTGATAATTGATGTGGCTTCCAAGCCCAGCGGGGAGGGAAGGAGGGAACGCAGGCAGGGGGCTGGGCTGGAGGCAGAGACGGGAAGAGAGGAGAGCCTGGGGGAAGCGAGGGGTTGGGGAGATGAAGGAAGTGAGGCACACTCAGGGGCTGAGGGGGGCTTTGGGGAGATGCTGAGGTGGTTCTAAGAATACAGGAAGAGAAACCAGGCATAGGCCTGGGCCAGAGTGGAGAGGGTAGAGCAGGCGTGAGGGCCACGGGGCCGCGGAGGAACCAGGGATCAGGAACTTGGAGGCCTGGCCCTGCTCACATCCCGGGCCATCCTTCTACAGAGCAAAGGGGAAAGGATGAGAGCGTGGGTCCGGGCCCGGCTCCCTGCCTGCTGCCTGGAGCGAGACTCCTGGTCTGCCTACATCTTCCCTCCTCAGTCAAGGTCAGCAAGAGGGTCCCTGACCTGCTCCCCAACCTCTCCTTCTCCTGGGAAATTCTCCTGCGACTCCATCCCGGGGATGCTAGAAGTGTCCCCTGACGTGGGGGAGGATGAGAGCGGGGCCTGGGGATGGGAGGGCCCAGGACGGGTGGGGGCGGTGCCCCTGACTGCGGCCCCCCCTCCACCCCCCACTCAGCCTTTGCCTCTGTCCCGGAGCAGGTTCCGCCTCCTGTGCCACCGAATCATCACCCACAAGATGTTCGACCACGTGGTCCTCGTCATCATCTTCCTCAACTGCATCACCATCGCCATGGAGCGCCCCAAGATCGACCCCCACAGTGCTGTGAGTCACTGGGGCTGACACAGCGGCTGCTGAGCGCCTGCTTGGTGCCCAGCCCTCCCGGATTAGCGGGTTAGCAACCCATGCAGCGAGCCAGGCGGGCAGGGAGGCCCAGAGAGACACGGAGGCAGGGAGCCAGGAATGTCTCTGACTCTGAGCCGTGCAACTGATGCCCCAGAATGCCTCCTGCATCCCTCGCCGGCCTCCGTTTCCCTCTGTGACACAGCAGCCAGTTGGGGGAGGGGGCCTTGCTCCTTGCCTGGGGAAAAGTGAGCTTCGTCGCACCCAGCTGTTTGCAGATGGCCTGTTCTCGTGCGCCAGGGGCTTGTGAGGCCTGTATGTGAGTCAGTGAGTGTCATGGTGAGGCCAACAGTGAGACTGGCCCTGGCCGGGCTGAGTGGCAGAGGGTCTCCAGGACCTGGTGACTGACGGGGAGGCATCCTGCCCAACCTGCCCCATTGGTGGCGCCGCGTCGAGGAGGGAAGCTGCCCTTTGCTCCTCAGGGTACAGCCAGGCCACAGACAAGTAGGGTTTCAGGGGCATTTGGAGGAGCCCTGGTCACTTCTGCTTGGCCGTGAACCTGCCAGTCCTCCTCGAAAGGAGAGGCGAGGCCATGGGCCGGCGTATCTGGACATACTCCCCCGGGCCTGACCTCTTCAGGATGGGCCCAGCCGGCCCTGGGAGCTGTCTCTCCCCAGCCTGGCATCACAGCCTGTCGCCCCACAGTGATCCAGGTCCTAGAAGGGTGGGGGGCTCTGCCGCCCCTTGGAGGTGGTCTCCGCCCCTCCTTGCTGCCGCGCATAACATTGTTCAGTGTTCGACATTGCTGGGGCTTCTGTTTTCCATTAGGGTGGGCTCCAGTCAGGCCAGCGTGGTGGGGTGGTGGTGGTGACGGGAGCCTGGGGAGTGGAGGGCCAGCCTAGGAGGAGGTGAGAGAGCACAGCACTGGGGACCCCCACACTGGCCCCCCCGTCTGCCTCCGGCCCAGGGCCCTGCCTCAGAGCTCACTGTGGCCACGTCTCTCCCCCAGCTTCCCACTCAGCCCCTCCATCCCTAGCTGTGTCACGTGTGTGCTTCTCCCTCTCCCCTTCCGCTGCTTCTCACTCCCTCTGACACTCACACTTCGCCTCCCGCCTCTCCAGCTCTCTATACCCCTCTCTTGGCCGCCCAGCGATGGAATCTGCCCACAGATACCAGGGGATTGGGTCCCCTTCCTTCCTGCCCTGCTTCACCCTATGCCTGGCATAAATATGGTGCCTGGGGATGCACAGCCTGTCCTCAGGCCCCCAGCTTGCCCTGCGGCTCCTTTTCTGGGGCACACGGCAGGGAAGCAAGTACGTGGAGCAGAGGGGAGTAGGCTGGGGCGTCAAGAGATGAAGCTAAATCCTGCTCCAGTTTTAAGAAAGGAATTGGTGAATAGGGCCTGAGACGTGGGGCTCAGATGACAGCGCTGCGGTGGGCAGCACTTTCCCCTCAAGGCCGCTCGGGGAGGTAGTGGGGGGGCGGTTCTGCTCAGGGGCAAGAGTGGGACTGTGGCCAGAGCTGCAAGTGAGTCAGGGGGCTCGACGCTGGCTCCGCGCGCGCGCGTGCGTGCGTGCGTGCGTGTGCGTGTGTGTGTGTGTCTGAGCGGGGGGGGGGGTGGGAGAGCAGGAAGGAGATGGTCTGCTTTGCTGGGAGAGTTGGGGGGGTTTGTTCTGAGTCAGACATTGGAGGCAGCTCCTGGCTTCCGTGTGCAGAGCAGACATGGCCCGAGGAGGGGCTCCCCGTGGCAACACCTGCCTGCTCTCTCTTACAGGAACGCATCTTCCTGACCCTCTCCAATTACATCTTCACCGCGGTCTTTCTGGCTGAGATGACAGTGAAGGTGATGTGGGGTCGGCGTTGGTTTGGAGCCATCTGGCGCTCGGTGGGGGTGGAGAGCCTGGGTCACAAATGGAGGGCAGGGCTGGGGACTGACTGCAGGGAGGTGGCAGTGCCGGTGACGCACGGGCGTCCTCAGGTGGTGGCGCTGGGCTGGTGCTTCGGGGAGCAGGCCTACCTGCGCAGCAGCTGGAACGTGCTGGATGGGCTGCTGGTGCTCATCTCCATCATCGACATCCTGGTGTCCATGGTCTCCGACAGCGGCACCAAGATCCTGGGCATGCTGAGGGTGCTGCGGCTGCTGCGAACCCTGCGCCCGCTCAGGTGCCCTGGGCAGGCACACCCCCACGGCCAGCACCCCACCTGCCCCTGCTTCCTGCCTGTGACCCCGCAGGGAGCCCTGTCCCCCACCCCAGACACCGCTTCTCGCTGGGCTTAACTGCGGCCCCAGCAGTCTCCCTCCACGGGCCCCCCTCAGTGACCCCCGCCACGTGACACACTCCTGCAGGGCACAGCACCAGTGGCCACAGGCAGGGCCCTCACATCCTTCAGCTGCAGCTCTCCCTAGGGTGGTGCCCTCAGGGGTGACACTGGCCCTCCCCATGAACTGACACACTTTGTTTCCTGCCCCCCCTCTTCCCACCGCACCCCCCGTCCCAGGGACTACCCACCCGGTAACACTGGTAGCCGGGGATCTCACCAAGAAGGCAGTCACCCCGACCCCCACCCAGAGTCGGGAATTCCGTGGGTGGGGACGCGAACGGGGTGGATACTGACGGACCAGCGCGGGTTTTCCTGGCTGTGATGATCCACCTCCCACCCCTTCCGCCCCTGCCTGCCCTCTATGTGCTCCGCACGAGTTTATCTCCCCATCCCCACAACACACTGCGTCCCTGGGTTGAATCAGCGCCCCAGCCCCATCAGGTAATCCTCTGACAGCCTGGCAGTGGAGGTGGAGGTCTCGGGGTGGGGTGGGGGGTGTCTGTACTGTGAGCCCAGAGTGTCAACCTCTTCCCTGCACTAGAGCCCAGGATGGGGGGGAGTGGCAAGCTAGGGCACGGGGCCGGGAGCCCCTCTCACCTCCCCCCTCCCTCCGCAGGGTGATCAGCCGGGCGCAGGGGCTGAAGCTGGTGGTGGAGACGCTGATGTCCTCGCTGAAGCCCATCGGCAACATCGTGGTCATCTGCTGTGCCTTCTTCATCATTTTTGGCATCCTGGGGGTGCAGGTTTGTGGGGGTCTGGGGCCAGCTGTCAGCAGAACCCTGAGGACTTGGCCTTCCTCTTGGCCCTGGGATGCTGCGGCTCCAGGGGCTGCCGCCACCTTTATCCCAGAAAAGCATAAATAGGGATGCTTCCCTCGAAGCCCGAGGCCTCAGGCCCCTTTGCCTCCTGGGCATTCTGGAGAAAACTGGGAGCCTGGAAGAGGCCACCACGGGGAGAGGGCCTCGGGCTCTGGCCAGTGCCCACGCAGGCTGCCGCTCTGCCCTCTCACGCGCCACTCCAAGCGCAGGCGCTGGCCTCGGCCCACAGTCTGCTCAGGGATCCCCTCCCTTCCTTCCCTGCTGGAGCGGGTGGGCTGCAGGCCAGGCCTGGGGATCCAGGGCCCAGGCAGCTGGGCCAGGTTAGCAGCGAGCTGGCAGGCAGGCGGGTGCAGACCCCAGACGAGGCAGGAAGTGGGGGCTGCCGGGGAAACTTGGCCTCTGTCCCAGGGAGGGAACTTGGCTTTGGAGGAAAAAGAAAGGGAGCTGCCTGCAGGATTCAGCCGGCGCGTCCGGGAGCCAGGGGAGCCCCTCCGTCCTGCTCTCCCGGAGCACCCCGCCTCGCCCCAGGCTCCAGATGTTTCAGCTGCAGCGTAGATGGCTGCTGTTGGGCCAGAGGGAGCTCCTGGGTGGCTACCCCCATCCCTATCCCTTCCTTTGGCTTCTTGGGGTATCCACTCTGCCCTGGGGACGGGGTATTCTTGTGTTTCCTCGAATTCTCTGGCTCTGGAGACCGGTCTGGTGTACGTTTGCCAGGGCTGCGTGGTGCCTCTCTGCACACCCGGTGCCCCTTCCCCTTCCCTTACTTTTGGCCTACTTAGACCCCCTGGTCCTCCTGTCCCTCAAATCCCTTCCCCACAGTCATAGCCTGGTCTGTGCTGGAGTGAGGGTGAGATTTCCAGCTGGAAAGACCTGAGCTCGAGCCCCCTTTCCACCACCTACTGGTTGTATGACCTTAATGAGTGAATTTACTTCTCTGAGCCTCAGTTTTCCTCATCTGTTAAGTGGGGTCCATAATACCTAGCCCACCCCCACCATTAATCCAGATCCCTCGGCCCTCCCCTAGAGTGTCTGACTCACTGGGTTTGGGGTGGTCCTGAGAATTTGTATTTTTGAGCACATTCCCAGATGATGCTGATGCTGCTGGTCCAGGGACCCCACTTGGAGAATGACGGGCCTCCCCCTTTGTAGAAAGTGAATGGCGGTTCCCCTCCTTCCACCCTTTCCCAGTGCCCTCCCCAAGGACCTTTCCTTCCTCTCCAAGGCCTCTGCTCCAAGGAGCCCCGAGAAAGGGGTGCCTGCAGGGGAGGCTCCTGTCAGTGTTCCTCTGACTTGACCGAGCACCTGGCCCTCACCCAGGGTGTGCCCAGAGCTCTTAAGCCCCAGGGCTGGTCTGGGCTTCCTGTGCTCACAGCTCACTTCTCTCTGTCTCCGGGTATGTGTGTGTTCAGCTCTTCAAAGGGAAGTTCTTCGTGTGCCAGGGCGAGGACACCAGGAACATCACTAACAAGTCTGACTGTGCTGAGGCCAGTTACCGGTGGGTCCGGCACAAGTACAACTTTGACAACCTCGGCCAGGTGAGCCCCAGGCTCCAAGGTGGAGGTGGGAGTGGTGGCAGGAGTCTGGGGAGGACACAGATCCATGCAGGGCAACTGGCCCGCCTCTGTTTCATCGGCTAGTGAATGGGTCCTAATGGGATCTCCTTGGAGGGGAGTAGTGAGGGTACAGTGAGATGACGTGTGTATTTGTCTAGCGCGGTGCAAGGTGTAGGCATATCGTCAGGATGATTCTTTTTCTCACTCCACATTCACAGAAACAGAAATGTAGAAAATGAAATAGCTCGCTCAGTTTTGCTGGTTTATTTCCCTGCCCCACCCTGGTTTTGGTTTCTGGGTTTCCAGGACTCTGGGGCCCCTTGCTCTACCTGGCTGAGGTCATCTCCCACGGCTCTTCTGGCTTCAGAGCAGCCAAGGAGCCTTGGGAAAGAGAGCTCTCCCGGGGCCTGGAGTGTGACCCTGAAGGCCTAGGGTCCCCCGAGCTACTGCCAGGAGGTGCTTTGGGTGGAAGTGGTGGGTGGCTTGGCCATGCATCCTAGGTTTCAAGTGGTCCTTTCCTCCCCCCCGCCCCCGCAGGCCCTGATGTCCCTGTTCGTGCTGGCCTCTAAGGACGGCTGGGTGGATATCATGTATGATGGGCTGGATGCTGTCGGTGTGGACCAGCAGGTAGGGCTGAGGTGGGCAGGATCCATTTTTGCGCTCGGGTCACTCACCGTGGGCCAACTCCGGGTGTGGTGGGCGCAGGCTTGGACAGAAAGACAGCGAGGCAGGTTGGAAAAATGCCATCCAAGGGGCATCACCTCTTACCGCAGAGGCTGTAACTGGTGGCCTGCAGGCAAATCCGGTCATGCTTTATTGGCTTGCAACATATTTAAAATTTTTTGAATTCGTGGTAAGCAGTTAAAAATTGACCAATTTTACATGAAAATCTGGATTTGGGCCTGCTCAGGAGAAGTCCAAAGATCTGGACACACTGGGCTTGAATTCCTGAAAGGCAGGAGTCAGCTGAATCAAAGAAGCAGCCGCCCCTTTTGGATAGAACATCCACTCTCTATATTTTGCCACAGTCCCCACCTTTCCCTACTGCCTAACACCAAACCCACATCATTCCTTGACCTCACCCGCTGGGTCTGCGTAACTGAGTGTGCAGGCCCTGTCTTAAGGAGCGCAGGCTGTAGGGCGGCACCTGTGACACTTACCCTTGGGCTAATGTCTCCACTTTGCCCTTCCTGCTCCCCCCCAGCCCATCATGAACCACAACCCCTGGATGCTGCTGTACTTCATCTCGTTCCTGCTCATCGTGGCCTTCTTTGTCCTGAACATGTTCGTGGGCGTGGTGGTGGAGAACTTCCACAAGTGTCGGCAGCACCAGGAGGAGGAGGAGGCCCGGCGGCGGGAGGAGAAGCGTCTACGGAGATTGGAGAAAAAGAGAAGGAGTAAGGAGAAGCAGATGGCTGGTCGGTAGTCTTTCCACATCTCTCTGAGTCGTACTTGACCTTGGCCTTGCGACTGTAGGGGGCTAGGGGCTAGGGGCTGGGGCTGGGGCAGGGAGAAGATGCTCCCACCCCTTCCCCTCCCCCTTCCCCTCGAGAGCATGTCAGCCTCTAGAGCCTGCATGAAGCAGACCAGTTCAGCCCTGTGAGGGCAGGGGAGCTACCCCTCTGCGGGGCTCCCGGTCTCAGCATCGTGCTCCCCAGACGACGCCAGGTGGGAGGTGATGCACGGTCCCTCCCAGCTCGACTCGGAGAGGAGCCTCATGGGATGAAAATCCTGCTGCATTGCCCCGTGCCAGTGCCCATTGACCCCAGGCTTGGCCCAAGTGCCAGCCTTGCCTGCCCCAGTGTTGGCGAGCAAGCATCTTCAGCCTGTGGCAACCCAGTGTCTGTAGCTGCTGGGCAAGACCTCAGCAGAACCTACAGATGGACCGTGGCGTGAGCAAACCCCAGACCCCTCCTTCCTCCCTATCTCCAGCAAAACTCCCTGGCTTCCTGACTGTCCTTTTTTTGCCAAGCGGTACAAAAATACTCCCTCAGCTCAGGGACGGTCTGAGGTCACAGGAACTCTAAGGTCATGACGCTCTGGACTTAGACCCTTCAGCCCCTCACCTTCGATCTCCAACATCTCTTGCCATTGGCCGGGTGAGGCCCCCACCCCCTCCCTCCTTACACTCTCATGCCAATGGGCGGGCCGAGGCTGAGCGAAAGGCACCCAGATTCCGGGGAGGACACGAGGGGTGACAGGCGTGCGGGCCCTGTTGTCTCCCCGTGTGTCTGCAGATGTGTCTGCACTTGGCTCCCCTCCCCGTCTGCAGGACTCCTGCCTGTCTGTCTGGTACTCGACAATCTGTGTGACTCTCTCAGTCACTGCCCACGTCTCTCTAAGTGTCTTTATGTGTGGGTTTCTCAAGGCCTTTGTGTGTCTGCCTCTGTTTGGTCTGTGGGTTTCCCCTCCTCTCTCTACCCTTTCACAACCGTCTTTCTTATGCCGATAAGATCCATGAGGTGCTCTGAGTTTTCCCTTTGGTTTGTTGAAATGTGAGTACTACCAAGAGGGTGGGGGGCTGCGGTGCCCCCCTCAGCCCCTGGCTCTATCTCCTGCTACCTGTGAGGGCACCTGAAGCGAGGGGAGGGCTGTAGGGGGTTGTGGGGGAGGTTGGGTGGCACAGAGCCCACGCTCCCTGTGAGAGGCGGGGCTGCTCCAGCGGACGGGGCGGGGACACTGGCCTCTGGGCAGCAGATCTGGGCTAGGGGCCCCATCTTGGCTCCCTGTGGACGGCTGAGGCTGAGCAGGCGCACTGCCCCCAGCAGCCATGCTCCCACGCCGCCCCTCCTTGCAGTCTGCCCTCTCAGCAGGACATCTGCAGATGGAACTCTTTTGGCAGGAGGCACCCGTGGCCCTGCCTGACCAGCTGGCTCCCCTTCCGGGGTCTGCAGGCTTCTCAGGTGCTGCTGAGGCCGCAGTGCGGGTAGGAGTGGAGATCTGTTCTGAGGACAGGCTTCCTCCCCTCCCCATGCCTCCGACTCCCTGCCCCTGTGACCCTGATGAGCTGGCCGAATGGCTCAGCTTCCTCAGGTGCCCTGTGCCCGAGTTTGGGGCTGGCACTCGGGACAAGCCACCCTTGCTCAACACGCCCTATTCACAGGAAGGGTGAGGGTCAGAGCCCGGGGGGAGCAAGCTGCTGAGGGGGCCCTGCCCAGCCCACCTGGTCCGGCCAGTGACCGATGTCGTGTTTCGTTCTTTTAGATCTAATGCTGGACGATGTAATTGCTTCCGGCAGCTCAGCCAGCGCGGCGCCAGGTACTGCGTCTGGGGTTGCGGGTTCCAGGGTGTGGCCCGGGCAGTCGGGCCGCCTCGTGCGTGCCGGCAGCCTCTGAGCTCCCTCTCCATGGCTCACTGATTCTGTCCTCTCAGGGTGAGGGCCAAGGGTCCCTCGGGTGCCGGGCTCCATGGCACCCCGTAGGCCTGTGCTAGCTGGACAGGAGGTGAGGGCCTTAGCGCACCCCTCCATCCAGCTTCTCTTGGTGGACCCTCCTTGTCTGGCCAGGCTTCCGAGGCCCGAGCTCCCAGCCCCCTGCCGCCTCCCCCCAGGTCACACTGTTCGATTATTAGAGCGGCAAACTCTCCTGCCTCCTTTTGTCTGAAGGGGATACTTTGATCCAAGCGAGCAGGATAAGAGGAGGAGAGAGGGAGAGGATTTGTTTTAAAGATGTAACGATGAATAATTGAACAGACTCATTAATAGTCAAGTAATTGCAGTGGCCACGTCATCGCTACGAACAGCAGGACTTAGGAATCAAAGGCCTGAGTTAGCCACAAGCTTCCCCCCCAAAAGCCAAAGGTTTGGGAGTGAGCTGGGTCATTCTCTTTGAGAGCCGTGTCCCTGGGAAGGCCCTCCTGGTTCTGCCTGCCCTCCCCTGGTCCTTTGGCCCCCGCTCTCCCAACACAGCCCCCAGACAGAGGTTCAGAGGTCTTGAGAATCTGTGACAGAGTTGTGGGGCCTCGTGACACCCTCTGATGTCTCCACCCAGCGGTTCCCAACCTGTTCATCCCCATGGGCCCCCCTTGTCATCTCCTCTGACAGACCCCACATTTTAAAAGACGGTCTTTGAAGTTGAGAGCACTTCAATAATGACTTTGTTTCACTGTTTTTACTCATCAACGGCACATCTAATTGCTAATCAGAGCTTCTGAGCTGCAGAAGCTTTCGCACTGAACGATAACAAAGAAAGACCATTTTGCCATTAAATTAGCTTGTGGGGTCTTAGCACAGGCATATGATTTCTTTTAAGCTTTTAGAAATATTGAGAAGAACCTAAGGACCCCCACGTGGCTGCCTCCTCAGGCTGCTGAGGGATTGGGACTCCAGGCTGGGAACCCTGGGCTGTACCTTTCTCCACTTTTCTGCATCCTCCCAGGAGCCTGACTCCAGCAGACGCTGCCCTGTGGGTGCTGGGCTGCCTGATCAAAGGGGACCCCCTGAGCTGCCATTTGAGAGGCCACCCCTGAGGCCCTGGGTGGGTCGATATCTCCTGTCCCCACGGTGCTGAGCTACAATGTCTGGCATTGAGAGACCGTCTGTGGGCTCAGGAGGCTCCAGCTGCTTTGTGTCTGCATTGCCTGGGCCCCACGTCTCAGAGTCAGGCTGTACTGTGAGTCCCTGATGTGTTAGATCATGAGAGGAGGGTGAGGGGACGTGGCCTTCAGCTTTTCCCTTACGGGTTCACCTGGTCTGTAGGCTGACGGGTCTACACGTACACACTCATGCCAAAATACCACGGGGCTGGCCCACAGAGGCTTCTCCCCCAGGAATCAACACGTGCAGATTCCCATGGCCCCCCAGACCGTCCCCTGACATACCCACTTAATGCTACACACTCTCTTTCCTCTCACACTGCACACACACACCCCTTCTGGGGATATTCTGCCATGCCCCTGTTGGCACAGGCAGGTAGTACACTGGTTACAACAGTGTCTTACCCTTCCAGCTGGTAATGAAGACTCAGAGACCCCAAACAAGGGCTCAAATCACCCCATATCCCTCTTTCCCAAACCTCGTGTTCTGTGTGGTCCACACTAGAGCTTTTCAAATTTCACCGTGCCGAAGAATCACCCAGAGGACATCTTACAACACAGATTCCCCACTGAGCCCCACCTTAGAGATTCTCACAGAGTGTGGTCCAGGGTAGGACCTGAGCGTCTGCATCTCCAATCAGCTCGCGGGGGCTGGCGATGATAGTGCCTCAGTCTCCCCAGCGGTGTGACGGGGATGAAGTCACACCCTCTAGCCTGGGGCTGCTGGAATCAAACACGTGCACCACCGCTCCCTGCCAGCGCCACTCCCGCCCTGTGCTGCCCCCAGCAGACGCAGAGCAGCCAGATCCCAGGGACAGACAGAAGGGAGGAGCCTCTGATTATCAGGAAACTGGTCCTGGCCAGACACCTGGGTCCAGCCCAGCTTCCAGGCGGAAGGAGAGACCGGGGCTGCCGCCAAGCAAGGCACAGCCCCAAGTGACCACTCGGCCTCCAGCACCATCTCTGCTCCCCTCGGCCTCCTGTGGCACCCACCTCCACTCACCCTCTCTCCTCCCATCAGGGCCCACTGGTCAGGCCTGGATATAGCAGCTGAATGTGGCCTCTGTCATGGGGGCCTGTGGCCCTGGGAGTGACCCCTGCCTTCCTCCTAGCCCCACCACCTTCCTTTGCGAACCCTCTGCCCTGGCTGTGCCCCGTGCTCCCGGGGACCCCTACTAACTCACGGTGCCTGTGGTTCTCACTCGCAGCCTTGCACCCCCTGCTGCACCTCTCCTCTGTTCCCGCCCCGGACTGGGGGCTGGGCAGTCCTAGGGGTGCCCTTCTCCCCACTGTCTGACTCTGGTATTTTCTCCATCTAAGGCAGCTCATGCTCGTAGGGGGCAGGGAGATGGGGCCAGGGCTGCCGACATGCCAGCGGCCACTGGTCAAGGCCCCTCCTGGGCTACAGCTGGGGCTGTCTGAGCAGCACACCCACCAAGGCTCCCCCCAGGGGTTCTCCATTTCTTCTCTGAGCCCACGTGCTTGCCTGTAGAACCGAGGTCCGGGAGCAAAAGGGGAGTGGCATCACCCAGAGCCCAACAACGAGAGCCTTTGGGCACACTCTTCGAGGGCACCCTCCGGGCCAAAGCCCCAAGGCTTTGTGTCTAAACCCACCTGGCAGCCGGTGAGGGGCTGGGGCTGGGGGTTCAGGGCCTGGCTCCGTGGCTGCCTCACAGTGTGCAGATAACTCACTCTTGGACGGGCCTCCTTCTCTCCCTCTGTAAAACAAAGGGTTTGGCCGAGGAGCTGCTTAGCAGGTCGGCCCTGGTACTCTTTGGACCTGTGCTCTGAGGGGGGGATGTCTGGCAGCCTGGGCACCTGCTGGCCTGGGGTCCAGGCCGAGGGTGGAAGGGCTCTGTACAGACCTCAAGGGCCTGGGGCCGGTCGCTGTGAAGAGATGCCCCGCTTCAGTCGTCCTGCCCCCACCTTCCCTCTGGGCCTCCAGCCGTTCCTCAGACTCCTAGAGCAAGGCCAGGAGGTGGTGACAGCGGCTCCGTCTGGCCTGGGGCCGCCAACACAGTCAGACTGGGGTGACAGGGGAGGCGGGGGCTCTCCCAACCTCTCCTCTGCATTGTCTCAGCTAATAACGGGGCTAATAAGGAGCCACTTTTTCTAACCTAATTGTATTCAAACATTTTAGTTAATTCTCCATTCCTATTTTAGCATAATGGGATTGGGTGCTTTCCGCACTTATGGAGATTAATGCAGAGAAAGAGTTCCAGCTGCTAAGGCAACGCTGGGCGACTAGCGCCCTCTGGTTCTGTGGGTACTGAAGGAAGGAAGGAAGAGGCTGGCTCGCCCAGTCACCCTCCACGATAGCATCGCTGTGTGGATGACCTGTGGCCTCATGTTGTCCCCTGATCCCAGCCGCTCCACCCCCATTCTCCTGGGGGCCGGGAGGGCTGCCTGAGCAAACAAAGCCACAGTTGGCTGGCCCACCTCTGGAAACAAAAATATGGCCCAGGGCACCGGCTGGTGCCCCAGAACACTTGGGGCTTTCTGCCTCTTGGTTATCCACACCTCAAGGCTGATGCTGGTGCGTGGCATCTGGTGAGGCTGGACGGGCAGCTCTTGGGTACTCTCCTTCCTTTGGCCTTTGGGGGGGGCCCACCCAGGCCGCTCCCTGCCTCGGTTTACCTCTCTGTTAATAGTCCTGCATGGGAAAGGGCAGTTATAACCAAGCTGGCCTGAGCCCAAAGCTTCCTGCCGCCCCTGGCACAGTCCTCAGAGGCTGCAGCCTTGGCTCGCTGGCTTCCGCCCTAGACCTCCTGAGGGGAAGGGCTGTCTGGGACCTGAGGCTGCCCCAAGCCTCCCCACGGGGCGCCTCTTCTTTCTGTGTGGCTGCCCGGGGACCCAATCTGTCCGCTGCCTCTGACGACATGTATCCCCAGCTTGGCATGGCCTTTCCTCACACGTGGAGGAAGGGCCCCCTGCAATCTCCTGCCCCCAGATTCACTCTGCCTGCTTAGTAGGTCGACCTTCTGGCACCATGATTTTTGTAACTAAGTGGCTCACTCATTACAAGAGAAATATGATGCCTCTGACAGATCTCAGACAGTGCTTCCAGCCCAGCCTGCAGGGGAAGCTGCCCTGGCCCCCAGGAGCAGGCTGGGCACAGCCTCATTAGAAACTGGGTGAGCCCTTCCGGTGCGACGGAGCCGAGCCCTGTGGCCGCCCCTCCTCCCTCCCCCACATGAGGGGTCAGGAGGCCCAGACCCCGCCCCCGGAGGCCCTCTCAGTGGGTTGGTGCAGCCAGCCAACAAGACGTCCAATTTCCAATGTCCGGTTTTGTCTCCAAATCCCAGCTCCGTGTAATCTCCACTGCTCCCCTCGAGAGGCTGAGCTTGGTGGGGGAGCAAGAGCCTTCACCTCTGCGTGGATGGAGCTTTTCCTCTGAGTCCAATAAGACCCGTTGTTTTTCATCTACTGATCTGGCCTTGCTGCCGGACATCGAGTCGAGGGTGTTACAAGGGGCTGCTGGATTTTGGAGGCTGCCTCGGGAAGGGGGCTCACCTGGTGTCTAATGGGGGTGGGGAGCTCTGCATGTCCTGACCCCGTCTTTGCCCACCTGCAGCCAGTAGAACCAATGCTTGGAGGGGTGACCCTGAGAGAGCTGCCCCTGCCCCAAAGGGCAGTGCGTGGAGGATGAGGATGCTGATGACGCTGGAATGTTTCTGGCATTAGAGGCTGGTGGCTGTGAGGGACTGTGGGTGGAGGGGACGCAGGGGGCAGGGCCCGATGGCTGCTCTGTTCCCCCCTCCCTGCCCCGCTGCCCCACCAGAGGCCCAGTGCAAACCCTACTACTCGGACTACTCCCGCTTCCGGCTCCTCGTCCACCACCTGTGTACCAGCCACTACCTGGATCTCTTCATCACGGGTGTCATTGGGCTGAACGTGGTCACTATGGCCATGGAGCACTACCAGCAGCCCCAGGTAGGAGCGAGTGACTGGCCATCTGGACCCCACCTCCAGCCATGAGCCTGCCAGGTGAATCTAACCCAGCCTGAGCCAGAGCACCTCCGGCGAGTGCTGGGTGCCCTAGAGGGGGTCCTCTTGTACCCCTTGCAGTGACCCTCTGAAGATCGGTCTCATCTTGGTTTTACAGATGAGGACACTGAGGCTCAGAGAGGTTAGTTGACTCGATCAAGGTCACACAGCTAGGAAGTAGAGGACGTGGTTTCTTCACCCAGTAGATACTTACTGAGTACCTTAAATGTACTGGACCTTTGAGGGTAAAGAAGGCAGACCAGTGCCTGCCCTTCTGGAGTTTAAATGCTCGTGAGCATCCAGCTCCAAACCTCACCTGTGATCTTGCCACCTCTCAAATAAGCCTCCGTCAGCTGCCTTCCACGTCTCAGTTTTCCCATCTGTAAAATAGGGACATTGAATTGATAATGCAAAAGGCCCCTTCCAGTTCTAGCATTCTGTGCCTTCCAGCACATTCTCATGTGATCTCCTCACTGACCCTCAAGGAGAGAGATCCTTCAACACGAAGTTTGGGTCGTGCATGTGAATGAGAACCCTACTCTACCCTAGAGTGGTGGCCAGTGGTCAGCCATCACGGTGGGAAGAGATGAAAGCCCCCCTTAGACTCACCCTGTCTCCCAGATCTGGGAGTGATAGAGGGGTCAGGGCAGGATCGTCCCTGGGCCTTAAGAGACCCTGCATCTTGCCTCCATCCCCGCCAGATCCTGGACGAGGCTCTGAAGATCTGCAACTACATCTTCACTGTCATCTTCGTCTTGGAGTCAGTTTTCAAACTGGTGGCCTTTGGCTTTCGACGGTTCTTCCAGGACAGGTAACAGACAGGGGAGGGGAGTAGGGGAGTGGGCGAAAGGGTGTGTTCTCCTGGGGAGATGCCCCGGAGGGTCTAGTGCCTGAAGACCTTTCCTGACTCCGGAGGTTCAGACTCCACTCCAGGATCTACCCGGGGCTGATGGTGGGCTGGGGGTGGGGATATATCCAGGGCCTGGGAGATGGAAGGGAAGGGAGGGAGCTTGGCAAGGCAGAGCCTGCAGACACTGACAGCTGAAAACCAGTGTGGCTTAGACTGGAGCCAGACTGCCTGGACAGGTCTGAATCCTGGCTCCATCACTTAGAAGCGGGTAACTTTGGGTAAGTTACTTAAGTTACTTAATCGCTCTCCGTTTCCTCGTCCGTAGAATGGGATATAATAGCTGTATCTACCTCATAGAGTGGTGAAGATTGTGAGTTCCTATTTGTAAAGTCTTTCAAATAGTGCTTGGCACAGAGCAAATACCATATTAATGCTAGATAAAAAAGCAAATGCATAAAAATGAGAAGCAGAGGCCCTCGAGCTAAAGTCCTAGCCCTACCTGTGCCACCAACTGGCTGTGTGACTGTAGATAAACCACCGCTTCTCTGCAGGATGGAAAGGCTGGACAGGCTGACCTCCACTCTCCTTTCCGTGGCTGAGAATCTGCCACTCGTGTTGCCACAACTGCCCCCTCCTCTGCAGTGCCCCCCTCAGAGAGCTGTGTCCTGGCCTTTCAGGTGGAACCAGCTGGACCTGGCCATTGTGCTGCTGTCTATCATGGGCATCACGCTGGAGGAGATCGAGGTCAACGCCTCACTGCCCATCAACCCCACCATCATCCGCATCATGAGGGTGTTGCGTATTGCCCGAGGTCAGTGCCCGGCTGCCTGCCCACCGTGGCCACCCTCCCAGGGTGACCTGCCCAGGGGGAGACGGCAGGGGTCAGCTCTGACTGGCTAGGGACGAGGTGGGTGTGGGTTCCGTGAGCCTTTCTTCCAGCCTCTGCCAAAAGGAAAAGCTGGGGGCCGGGCCGAGGGTGGGGGTGAAGCCATGGCAGCCTGGCCCTGGCTCCACCAGCTGTGTGACCTGGGACCCAGAGGGGCCAGCTCACGACATTGTCCTGTCCTGCAGTGCTAAAGCTGCTGAAGATGGCTGTGGGCATGCGGGCGCTGCTGGACACAGTGATGCAGGCCCTGCCCCAGGTAGCTGGGAGGTGGGGGTGGGTGGGAAGGGTCCTCTCGGGAAGGAGAGGGTGCTCTCCAAAGGGGAGGGGGCTCAGGGAAGCTGGCTGGGAGATCCAGTGGCACCTTTTCCATTTCTTTTCCTCTTTTCCAGGTGGGGAACCTGGGACTTCTCTTCATGTTGTTGTTTTTCATCTTTGCAGCTCTGGGCGTGGAGCTCTTTGGAGACTTGGGTGAGTTGGGGTAGGGAGGGCAGAGGAGCCCGGGCTGGAGGCGCAGGGGCTCCGGGACTAACTCGGGCCTCTCTCCCCCTCCCTTCCCCTCCAGAGTGTGACGAGACACACCCCTGTGAGGGCCTGGGCCGCCATGCCACCTTTCGGAACTTTGGCATGGCCTTCTTGACCCTCTTCCGAGTCTCCACGGGTGACAACTGGAATGGCATTATGAAGGTGAGAGCCCACCGCAGCGAGGTCCCTCCCAGGGCTGGCTCGGGCCCCGAGGAGACAGCCCCACTTCTGGGCTCAAGAGGAACTGGATGTGAATGAAAGCATGTGACCTTCCGTCCCCCAGGCCGGGGCACTCTGGAACGCCCTCTCCCCAGGACATGCTCTGACCCACACTTCCCAGGACAGTGTCTAGCGCTCTTCCGCCCCCAGGACACGTCACTCCCTCCTGCGGCCCTTCCTGCTCCCCCTGCAAAGCTCCATGACACCAGAGACCTGATTTCCCAGGATGGCTCTGTCCGCTGTGCTCACCACCTCACCCCTCTACCCCGCCTCCCCAGGACACCCTCCGGGACTGTGACCAGGAGTCCACCTGCTACAACACGGTCATCTCTCCCATCTACTTCGTGTCCTTCGTGCTGACAGCCCAGTTTGTGCTGGTCAACGTGGTGATTGCCGTGCTGATGAAGCACCTGGAGGAGAGCAACAAGGAGGCCAAGGAGGAGGCCGAACTGGAGGCTGAGCTGGAGCTGGAGATGAAGACGCTCAGCCCACAGGCCCCCTCGCCACCGGGCAGCCCCTTCCTCTGGCCTGGGGTCGAGGGCCCCGACAGCCCTGGCAGCCCCAAGCCTGGGGCCCCACACGCTGCAGCCCATGCTGAAGCAGTCTCCCACTTCTCCCTGGAGCACCCCATGGTGAGCAAACACCCCCTTCGCCTCAAGGGCGTGTGGGACGGAGACCGCTGGCGTGGGTGCTCAGCGGCTCGGTGGTTGGGTGGTGTACAGGGAGCGGGAGGCAAGCAGACCCTGGGGCTCGTCCTGAGTCGTCTGACCCCCCTGCCTGCACGTGGAGGGGTGAGCAGGCCCCTGCCCAGCCCCAGAGGTGGCTGCCTGCACTCCCAGCGTGGGGCCACCCCGGCAAGTTGCTGGCACACATGCCGGCTCATCCGTCCCGGTGCCTCCCGTTGGGCCCGGACTCCCCTTCCTGGCCCTTAGGTTCAAGGCTGTTTTCTGTTTCCTTCCTGTTTCCTTCTTACCCTCGCCCTGATTTTGCCAAACCTCTTTCCATCCCCCCCTGCAACCTGCCTGATTCCATCTCAACCTTTTTCCCTGGTCCTCTCTCTCCTTCTCCTTCTCCTTCTCCCCTGTGGGCTCTTCTCATGTTCCACCTCCCATCTCTTCTTCCTCCTCCCACACCTCTCTCTTCCCCAACTTCCGCATCCCCTCCTCCTTCTCTGTCTCTTTGTTGTTATTGTTGTGTGCGTGTGTGTGCATGTGTGCACGCGTGTGACCTCCTCTTTCTCTCTCTCTGACTCTTCTCAATCCCCTGCCATGACACTTCCCGTTACTGCTCCTCTGACCCCCACGCCCCTGACTCTCTGGCTCCCCTTATGGGCTGGTCCTCCCCAGGACAGACAGCTGTTTGACACCATATCCCTGCTGATCCAGGGCTCCCTGGAGGGGGAGCTGAAGCTGATGGATGAGCTGGCAGGCCCAGGAGGCCCGCCCTCTGCCTTCCCTCCCGCCCGCAGCCTGGGCGGCTCCGACCCACAGGTTACTGTGTGCCTGTGCTGTGCCCCTTCTCCTGACTGTGCTGGGCTGTGCCATGCTGTGCCATGCTTCTGGGGATGGGTGTGTGTGGGGGGGTGTTTCCTGCCCACTGGGTGTCTGGGGAAAGAACAGCCTCAGGGCCTCAGTTGAGCTTTGGGCCTGGCAGGAGGCAGCCAGGTGTTCTTCAGGCTGAGATCAACCTCTGGAACCCATGGTTGGAAGGTAGGAATGCTGAGACTGCGCTTCTGAGGGAGAAGGATACTTGGAGGAGGGGTCTGGAGAGGGCAGTTGTAAGAAAGAACCTGGAAGAAAAGAGATGGATGGAGCAGGAGACAAGTTGGCAGTGGGACCTTAGCGGGTCGGGGGAGTGAGGTACCAGGGCCAGGGGAGAGGTCCTTCGGGGGAGAGTGCAGGTGGCCAGGGGACCCACTGAGGGACATGTCTTAGAACACAGTCTCCTTCTTCTCCGTATCCAGTGCCCTCCCCCCTCCCCAGTCCTCTGTTTGGTGGCTTTTTAAGCTAAGGAAACCGCTGGGCATGATGGGTGCTATCCATAGCCAGTGGCTTCCGACCTGGTCCTGAGAGTCGGTGGAAGGCTCCAGCTGGGAGTGGGTTCCGGGGACCTCGTGTGAAATAGGACTTGGCTTCCCCCCCAAGCCCTGCCTCTTCCCACAGCACCACATGCTTTTCTCCCCCAATCCCATTTCACTGTGATCTGCTTTCTGGGGTCCTCTTCCTTCTCCTCTTGGGACCTGTCTGGCCGCCTTTGACCCCCTCCACTTGGAGGTGCACCCCACCAACCCTCCTCCTAGGTCAAGGACTGCAGGAAAGCCCCCAACAGACCCAGAGTGGAAGCGAGGAGACAGGTATCAGCTGGAGGTAGAAAGCCTAGTGTTCCGCGGGCCATGATGCATGATGGCGCGGGCAAGCAGGTTCCCAGCACCTGGGACACCTGTAGCCTGATCAAAGAAATGGACGGTGATCCTCCAATAGGAAGGGACCTTGCCTCTAGGGTTCCTGACCTCTTGCTGGGATTCAGCCTCAGATAGACTACAGGGACCTGAACCTGGCAATGACCTAGAATGATCAGTGGGAAGGCAAGTCCCTTCCCAAGGCCTCCCATCCTGAAGGAAGCTCATGGGGAAGGGTGCTGGGGGAGAGGAGGGTGTTGAGAAGGTGACCAGGCAGTCAGCTCATCTGGGAGGCATGGCCCCGCTCTCCCCCAGGGCCCTGTAGGCACTGAAGGCCGGCTGCAGATCCCAGGTGAGCCAGCCAGATGCTGTGGTGGCCCAACCCAGTGTGCCCAGTTCAGGCCAGCGGGAGGAGAGCATCTCCCAGAACCTAAGCTGGGGAGGGCAGGCAAAGGAGGGCCCAGGAGGGGAGACGCCAGAATCTGGGGGCAGGCCGAGTTCTGCCAGGCTTTTGGAAGCAGAGAGAAGAGGCAGAAAGCAGTCATCAGATTGGCAGCTTTGTCCCCAGCACCACCCCTCCCCATGCTGCTCTGTCTGTGCTGGGAGCAGAGAGGCGCTTTGCGGACCTTTCTTCATTTTTTTTCTGGTATCTTCCCGCTCCCCGCGCCCTCCCTGGGAGGGGCTGTCAAGTTTCCTGGGGCGTCTTTAGAACGGGTTTCTGTGTCTCCTCGCTTTGTCAGTGTTTGCTCTGGTCTTTGCTGCCTGCGCAGCCTCTCTGATCAGAGCAGGGGTTTGAAGCGGGGAGGGGAGGCGCCCTCAGTTTACTTGGGAAAGGGGTGGGGAGAGAGAAAGGAGGCCTTTCCTCCTTACGCTTTGCGAACCGGGGAAGAGGGGCTCCGTGTGCGCACGCGCGCGCGTGTGTGTGCGTGTGCGTGTGCGTGCGTGCACACACGGGAATGTGCACTGTCTTGGTTTCTTACGCCTGATCATCTCTCTCCCTGTCTAGATCCCTCTAGCTGAGATGGAGGCTGTGTCTCTGACGTCAGAGATTGTGTCTGAACTGTCCTGCTCTGTAGCTCTGACGGATGACTCTTTGCCTGATGACACTCACACACTCTTACTCAGTGCCCTGGAGAGCCATGTACATACACACAGCCCCCCACTGCTCCCCCAGCCTCCCCAGGGGCCGGGCTGGCTGCAGGGCTCCAGGTCCCTCCCCTCCTCTCACTCTGCCACCAGCCCCACCCAGAGGCAGCACTTCGTGCTCCAGGCTTCGCTAGGTCTTTCAGGTTCCCCGCGGTGGACAAAGAAATCCGATAGGATTACATTGGGGCCTTGCCCGGAAGGGCCCAGGGGTAGCAGTTGTGAAAGGGTTAATGCAGACGCCCAGGAGTGACAGAGCTCAAAACAGAGGCGTTATCAGGCAGCTGACCCCAGGGCCTGTCTGCACACAGAGTTGGCCTCTGTATCTGGAGCCCCTGCAAGCCAGCCCTCCCCCTCCCTGCACCCCTCCCTCCCACCTCCGCTTCCCCCCTCGCCCCGACATGAGCCATTCACCACCACGTAGTGGGTGAGAGCCACATCTCTGCGGCCACCACCACGCCCTTCTCCACCTGGGGGGCCTTTCCTATCTCCCCTGTCACTGTCCCCGTATGTCCCCACGTCCTGGGGCGATTCTTTGTGTTCCGACAGCTTCTCCACCCTTGCCTGGCTCCCCGTCCCCATCTGCCTGTGGGCAGCCCCCTCCTCCCTGTCTTCCCCTCCTCTTGGGACTTAAGGAGGGACAGGGGACCCCTCCTCACAGCAGGGCTCCGTTGGGGCAGGGCCTTGACCTTAGGGGTTCCTGGGGGCCTTGAAGCGGTTGGCAGAAGTGGAGCCTGGGGCTGAGAGAGGAAGTGAAGGATCCAGACTACTTTCGGACACAGCCATCCTCAGGCCTTCTGGGGCTACTTAACCCGGCTGGCTCCACATCGGGACAGGAACCTACAGCCTCTCTGAGAGCCAGGAACGGACAGGGTGATGGAGAAATCTCTTGGGAACAAGGCTTGTCTCCCTCCAGCTGGGGTCAAAGGCTGATTATTGCCTTTCTTTGAAATAGATTTTAAAAAATCCACTCCCATCCCCGGTCTGTCCACTAAGGGAGGACCTGAGTCCGTCGTACCCAGGCCTTGTGCCTCACCCACCACCTGCCAGAGTCACTGTGCAATTAAAGGGAGGTGGGGAGGGGGGTGAACCAGCTGTGACGTCCTCTTAGTGTTCATCCGTCGTTCAGCTCACGTTAACCCAGCCCTTGTCCAGTGCTGGGTGTTGGGGCTGCCTTAGGAATTGGATGGTGAAACGGCCTCTGTTCTGCAGGCAGTCCCGGGGCCGCCTCGTCCCCTGCTCTTCAGGAAGGCCCTCCCCTACTCCCCAAGCCCCAGCACAGCGATTGGGATGGGGGGCCGTTGTTAGCTTTTAACTCTCCACTGTGCAGCTTCAGAGTCTCTCACGGGGGCCTCGAGAATGAGCTCTTGGACTGCTTGACGGGCTGGGGGCTGGGGGCTGCTCTCCCTCCTTTGGACACCTCACCCCCCTGCCGTCCCCTGTGGAAAAGCCCCAAGATGATGCAGTATGAATAGTTCTCTGGGGGCAGGGCATCCTCCTACCCGCTTCCTCCCTGTGTATGGAGGGCTCATCCATGTGTCTGTCCCTCCTCCCCGACCACACTCATCGCATCACCACCTTGTCCGGGGAGGGGACGGGGGCCAGGGCCTTGGCCGGGGGTGGGGAGGGGTGGGCTTCTGGTTTCTGTTGCCAAAGCTCTCCCTCAGTCACCCAACCTGGATGCCCCCTCTTCCTCCCATCTCCCTCCGCTGTTCCTTTTGCAGATGGAGTCCCACACTGAGGAGGTGCCCGTCATGCTGAGACCAGATCTGCTGACTGTGAGGAAGTCTGGGGTCAGCCGAACGCACTCTCTGCCCAATGACAGCTACATGTGCCGGGATGGGAGCACTGCCGAGGGGTCCCTGGGACACAGGGGCTGGGGGCTCCCCAAAGCTCAGTCAGGTACCAAGGCTGGGGGCAGGCCAGCTCGGCTCACATCAGGAGATCCGCCCTTGCCTAAGCCCAGCCCTGTCCTCGGGAAGTAGGGGTACTGAGGCAGACAAAGAGGTCTCTCCTTCCTCTGAGGAGCCCCCAGCCTGAAGGGGTCAGCCAGCCCCTGCCTGAGGGAGCCCCCAGCCTGAGGGGAGTGGCTTTCAGTCCAGGGTGGGGCTTGGGTGGTGAGGGTAGAGGCCGGTGGGGAGAGTGGACGGGAGGGACTCTGGTGGGAGCCCGCACATTGACTCTGCAGTTCTTCTCTCTCCCCCTCCCCCCTCCCCTCACAGGCTCTGTCTTGTCCGTTCACTCCCAGCCAGCAGACACCAGCTACGTCCTGCAGCTTCCCAAAGATGCACCCCACCTGCTCCAGCCCCACGGTACTCCCACGTGGGGCACCATCCCCAAATTGCCCCCACCGGGCCGCTCCCCTTTGGCTCAGAGGCCACTCAGGCGCCAGGTGAGCAGGTGTGGAGGGTGGATACGGACCGGGGCTGGTCTCTCTGCTGGGAATCCGAGGCTGTTGGTGGTGACCAGGGGTGCCACTGTCATGCTCCCAGCAAACATGTATTGTGTGCCAGTGGTGTGCCGGACTGAGTTCTAGGGACCAGGGACACGGGTCCAGGCAAAGCAGAGGTGGTCTGTGTCCTCTTGGACTTTGCACCCCCTCCTTTGTTTCGCCGAGGAGGCCCGGAGACCAGAGGCGGCCATGGTTGTCCAGGGACACACGTCAGGTTGGAGGTAGAACCTGGTCTCTGGACTCCCTTTCCATGGCACAGAGCTGCCTCCCTATCCTCTGTACTTCTAGACCTCGCTAAGGGGCACAGGGCACCTTTTAGATGCCTCCACTTTTGGCCGAGCCCGGCGCCTACCTTCCAGAGCCCACACTCCAGGGGCACAGAGCAGAAGCTCGTGTAGCCAGGTGAGGCTTGTCTGCCCCCACTGTGACAAGGCCACTGCCCACGCCACGTGTGCCTCATGTGTGAGGATAGCCACATGAGGATCTGCTCGATCCGGCACATTTGGGGAGCAGGCACCGTCCTCATCCCTTCTGCATATATTCGCTGAGCAGCCTCCACGGCCGGACACCGGGGACATGGACAAATGAGACAGCCCCTGCCCTCTGGAGCTCATGGTGTAATAGCAGAGACATATACCCCATCAGGTCATTGCAGCAGCAGGTCACGGGGTGCTCACATGTGTGGTGCAGCAGGGAGCGGAGGAGGAAGGCGTCCGTTTTACTTTGGGGTGAAGCTAGCCGGGAATTCCACCACAGGGTGCCTGAGCCCATCAAGTCGAGGGATGCTTGCCGTTTGGGAAGGGTATTTAAGGCCAAGGAAGTAGCCTGTGCAGAGGCTGGGAGGTGTTGTGAGGGACAGCTGGGGAGCAGAACTGGCCCAGTGCTTTCTGGGATCGCACGGGTTGGGCGCTGCACAGGGCGATCCCTACAGGCTGGGGGGTGGGGGGTGCGGGCACAGTGGACAACAGAGGTCAGACCGCGTATGACCCGCATCTCCCAACAAGAGCAGATACTGGTACCCCGCCTAGGGTGGTCCTGCAACTCCATGGAGGGGGGAGGAGGGGCTCTCTGACCTGCCAGGTGGGACAGTTCACAGGGGAGAGGAAGCCCCTGGGCTGAGCCCTCGCCCCACCCCATACAGGCAGCAATAAGGACGGACTCCCTGGACGTTCAGGGCCTGGACGGCAGGGACGACCCGCTGTCAGAGGCGAGCGCGTCCCCCCCGCTGCCGGCCGGGGCCTCCTCCTTCCGGGCCCGCTCCAGCACCCGGGCGCAGCCGCATCCCCACAGCCAGAGCAAGACCTCGAAGCACATGCCCCCGTCAGCCCCCTGCCTGGGCCCAGAACCCACGTGGAGCAAGGGCCCATCAGAGATGAGAAGCAGCTTCGAGCTGGACACGGAGCTGAGCTGGATTTCAGGAGAACTCCTGCCTTTGGGCAGCCAGGAGGAAGCCCCTTCCCCACGGGACCTGAAGAAGTGCTACAGCGTGGAGGCCCGCAGCTGCCCGCGCCGGCCTGCGTCCTGGCTGGATGAACAGAGGAGGCACTCCATCGCCGTCAGCTGCCTGGACAGTGGCTCCCAACCCCGCCTGGGCCCTGGCCCCTCTAGCCTCAGGGGTCAACCTCTTGGGGGACCTGGGAGCCGGCCCAAGAAGAAACTCAGTCCGCCCAGTATCTCCATAGAACCCCCAGAGAGCCAGAGCCAGAGCCAGGGCCCTCGGCCCCCACCCAGCCCTGGTGTCTGCCTCCGCCGGAGGGCTCCATCCAGCGACTCCAAGGATCCCTCGGCCTCCGGCCCTCCCGACAGCATGGCTGCCTCGCCCTCCCCAAAGAAAGACGTGCTGAGTCTCTCTGGTTTATCCTCTGACCCAGCAGACCTGGACCCCTGAGTCCTGCCCTACTCTCCCACTCACCTTTCTCCACTGGGTGCCAAATCCTAGCTCCTCCTCCTGGGCTATATTCCTGAAAAGTTCCATATGGACACCCTCCTCGCCTCAGTGGCACTGGGCACCGGCAAGCGAAATTTCCAGAGTTAAAAGCAGCAGCCGTGGCCGCCCTGCTCCAGGCTGAGAGAGAGAGGCCCAGCGGAGCTGAGGTTCCCGACACCAGGAGCTGTTGGGAGAAAGCAATACGTTTGTGCAGAATCTCTATGTATATTCTATTTTATTAAATTAATTGAATCTAGTATTTGCGGGATGTACGACATTTTGTGACTGAAGAGACTTGTTTCCTCCTGCTTTTATGTGTCTCAGAATATTTTTGAGGCGAAGGCGTCTGTCTCTTGGCTATTTTAACCTAAAATAACTAATCTAGTTATATTCCCTCTTCTTGCAAAGCACAAGCTGGGACCGAGAGTGCATTACAGCCCTGATGGGGGCCCATCTTCAGTGGAGAGCGAGAACCATTTTGGAAGCTGTAATGTAACTTATTTTTTTCCTTTAGCCTCGTCATCATTTTCTCTAGGAGAAAAAAAGAAAAAAATAAGATTTTACAAATGAAATGGAACCTTTTTATATATACATACATACATATCTATATCTATATCTACAATAAAGTAATTTTCCAAAATAAAAAGTTAATCACGGTCCAGAGTGAAAGCAAAAGGGACAGAGTTAGGCACTTCCAGGTGGCACTGGAGAGAGATTCCTGGAGATGGGGAGTGGGTGGTGGGGAGGGAAGGGTCAGAGCTGCCTCTGTGTGCGTGCGTGTGTGTGCGTGTGTGTGCGTGTGTGTGCGTGTGTGTGTGTGTGCCAGAGAGAGAGACAGAGATGCTACATGCCTCTCCCCAGAGGGCTGCAATCTTGCAGCCTGGCCTCCCAGGGGTAAGGGAGGAGAGAAGCCCCTCTGCTGGTGGCAGGCTGGATGTACTCCTGCTTCTATCAAAGGTTTATCTCTTCCTCTTAGCCAGGCAGCTCTGTGAATGTGAGTGATTCCAGATTAACTCTTATTTCTGTTGACAGCTAGCAGCGCCATGGTGAAAGCTGGAAATTGGTATAATGAAGCTGTTTTGGTTAATGGGGCCAACTGAGGCTGGGGGAGGCACGTCAGCTGCTGCAGTGGGGTTTTGTGAGGTGACAGGGAAGGAGGCAGATGCTCCTGGGTTTCCCTTTCTCAGGCTTCAGCCCGGGAGACCTGCGTGGGGGGGGTGGGGGGGGGCACTGACCGGTAATCAAGGCTGGCAAAGGGATTAAGCTATATAAACAACGAGCTGCTCCCTGCTGAGATGGAGGGGGCCAGGGCCAGGACCTCCCAGTGGAGTTGATAGGGTGGGGCAGCCAGGCTGCTGGAGTGGGGAGCTGGCCCCCTGGAGGGTGATGAATGAGCACCATCAAGGAGTTTACATGGCCTGCTGCTGCCTGCCCAGTGGGAGCTCCCAGAGGAGGGAGGGGGTGAAGGCAGCCAGGCAGGCAGAGGGGAGGAGGGGGAGAGGAGGAGGGGCCAGCGGCACAGCCCAGAACCTCCTTTCTGGGGCTACCATGGGCAATATTCTTTTGTCTGAAACCCTGGTGCCCAGGGCACCAACCACAGACTCATCCAGTCTGTCCCTGCAAGCTACCCCCAAACATCCAACCCCGCCCCCTAGGACACCCTTACCCCCTTACACCCAGCACCTTCAAACGCCAGGACTCTTGAAACCTCAAAGGCAGCTTGGGCTTGGAAGCCCTCACCCACATCCCCCATCTGAACCTGGGATCCTGGGGAAGTCGGGGGAGGCTGCTGGATGGTTGGACCTGGAAATTTTGTCCAACCCAGTATTTTCTAAGCTGGTGAAAGTTTTTCTGATTGCTCTTTTGGACGGAAATGATACTGCTCCTTGAAGCAAACACCTGGATTTATCCTCTTAGGGTGTGAAATGGCGTGAAAGTTTTTCCTCTGGCCTCCTTGGGTGGGGAGAGGAGGGTGCATGTAGGAACTGCCTTCTTTTTTAAAAAAAAAAAAAAAGAAAAGAAAGAAAGAAAAGCAAATCTACACAAAATTCCTAGAGTTTTGTCACCTGGGTCTGCAGATTCAGCTTTTATATTTTGGTAGCATTCTGTAGCTGTCTATTCCTTAATGAGGGTAGGAAATTTGGGGAGGATGCCCTGGGGTCTTTTTTTCTTCTAATGGTTAGAGGATTCTGGGTCAAGGTGAAGCCAGAGAACTGGGCTGCCACCCCCGCCCCTCAACCCCAGACTTCCCAACCACCCTCTGCCCTGAGGACTCCTCAGAGGAGTGGATATTTGGATATTTGAGGGGAGAGAATTGCAGCCTCTCCACCAAAAATGTAAGATCTTTATCAATGATGGAAGCTGTTGCGTCTCATTAAAAGGGTTTTGAAGTGGAAATAATAATCTTATTAACAGTAGTAATAATAACAAGGATGCTAAGCTCATGCTGCTTGTCTGGATGGTTATTTGATTCTGCCCTAGGATACATCAGAGGTGGGGAGTGGAGGAATCAATCTGAAGGAGGCTGGGGTGGAGGTCTTGGATTAGGGCCTCCAGGACAGGGCTGCAACTGACCAGGAGCTTCAGGGATGTGGGGAGTTTTGGAGGTAAGAACCTCTACGCTGGCACTTCTGCTCTCAGCCTCCTCCTTGTGGGTTCAGAGGGAACTGTGCTAACAGCTGCAGGCCCCCACCTCGGGCTTGGCTGTTTCTGCTTCCTCCACCTCAAGACTCCAGGAAAAGGTCTATCTGGGGGCGGGGGGACTAGGAAGCGGAGCAAGCAGCGCTGGTGCTAAAAACAAATCTGAGGCTCATCTGCAGTATCTCACTTATTTCTCACAATACCCTAGCAAGGGAAGTACCATTGCTCTCATTTTCCCAGGATGCAATGGGTTCAGAAAGGTTAAGTGACTTTGCCCAAGATCACACAGCCAGGAAATGGTGACGCTGAGCTTTTTTCTTTTTTTTTTTTTTTTTTTTTGGTATTTATTTATTTATTTTTATTTGGTTGCGCTGGGTCTTAGTTGTGGCAGGCCAGCTCCTTAGTTGTGGCTCCCGGGCTCCTTAGCTGTGCATGTGAACTCCTAGTTGTGGCATGCATGTGGGATCGAGTTCCCTGACCAGGGATCGAACCCGGGTCCCCTGCATTGGGAGCTCAGAGTCTTAACCACTGGACCACCAGGGAAGTCCCTGGAGCTGAGCTTTGAAACTTGACCTGGCCAACCTCCAGACAATTGGCTTCACACTCCCCCAGCCTCTTTTCCATTGTGGAAGGAATGGGACATGGTGTTAGGAGCCCTGATCACAAAATGACTTGCCAAGGAGGACTTTTCCAAAGCAGTCACATTTGTGTTCATGGAAATGTACTCCTGAGCTCCCAGTTGGGTGGCCTCAGAGGCTCAGAGGAGCCCATATTGTGTGGAGAGAGGCTTGACCACAAAAGAAGGTGTCTCTCAGCTCCAGGTGCTTAACCAAGAGCTGGCCAAGTCTGACTCTGCAGTTACCAAGTTTCCCAGGCACCATCTTTCCCTGGCAAAATGCTGCCCTTGAATCTCAAAGCACCTGCTCTCCTTCTCCTCCTCCCACCCCCTCCCTTGTTTCTTTCTGTCCTCTCCCCTGCCCCACCCAGGCCTCTCTCACTTTTCAAACATTTTCGCCTCCATCGTCGCCCCTAATCTCCACCCATCACAGCCCAGTCAGTGCCCCATGGCCTCCTCTCACCTGTCCTGTGGCAGGGTGGGGGGGTGGGTGGAGGGCTGGCAACAGCCGTGCATTGAGGGCATCAAACACCAGGTGGCAGCAACAAGGCACCTTCACCTGGTGCCACCCTGGTGCCCCTCCTGTAGAGGGACCTAGCCAGGGAGAGGACACCAACACTGATGGACACCTTCTGCAGACAGGTGCTGTGTGCTGCCCCCATAGAAGGAAACAGGCTTGCAGAGCCCAGTGAAGGACTCATCTGTGTGTGGGGAGTCCAGGCCATTGGAGTGCTGAGCCCATGGTGCCCAGTGATCCCAGCCCACAGCCAGTGGACCCAGGACTAATCCAGGACAGTGGTTGCCAGGAGAGGAATTAACTCTCAAAAGCGAATTTAGTTGTGGGCTGGCACCCTGCTCTGAGGACACAAGACAGGCCAAGGAGGTGATTGCTCCAGCGAGCATCGATGAGGGAATTCTGCTAAGAACTTCAGAATTCTGTGTCTTAGCACTGGTCCAGGTGTGGGAGATGCTGACCGTGGCCCACGGAGCTAATTAATTCTTCTTGCTTCGAAAACTCCTGAAGCAGGCACAGCAGCCAGTGCTCACACACCTGCCAAATCAGATCAAAGCACAGATGGGGGGCAGCGGGCAGCCTTGCAGAGACCACAGGTGGGGCCAATGTAGGCCCCACCAGGCTGGGGTCTGGAGGAAAGAGGCCCCGCCCCACGGCATGAGGCGAGAGCTGGAGTTTGAGAGCTGGGGGCCGCTTTGGGCGTGCTCCAGACCTTCCAGGAGCCATGGGGAAAAAGGAACCAGGAGGTGAGTGGAGGGGAGAACTAGCAGCCTTCACTGTTCCACACCCTTCCCCCTGTCCTGTCCGTTCCCACCTGACTCTCCCCATTTGAGGCATTTCCTGTCCCTGGGTCTCCCTGACCCCCACTTGCTCTGCTTTCTTCTCTCTGCGGTCACTCCGGCTCGAAACTGTACCTTGCAATTATCTTATCTTTCCACCTTTCTGCCAGGAAACTCCCGATGCTGAGTTCCCCTGGGATGCTCACTGGCAGGGGAGACGCAGCACAGTCTGTGTGCCTCCTGCCTGGAGCTGCAGTCATTTGAGGAGAGAGGATGGGGCTGGGGCCATAAAAGCTGGGGGATGTCAGCTGCCCGCCAACCCACAGGTCTTTACGGCTCCTCCCAGGAGCCTCAAGCTGGAAACATCTTTGTTCTGAAAACTCAAAAGCAGAGTGGACAGTGCCCACTGCCGGGACTGTACCTAATGCTACAGTGGCCTTGCTACTTATGACCTCTTCTAAGGACACAGGATGCTTGTTTAGTCAGTCAACAAACCCTTCCTAAAGACCAGCTTTGCCAGGCACTGTCCTGGGTGCTGAGGATACAGTGATAAACAAGATTATCCTTAAGATGGTCCCTATCCTTAAGATGTTCGCAGTCTTTTGGGGGAGATAAGCAAGACGATCAGTGACAGCGTACGGGGAGCGGGGGAGGGCCCCCAGCCCAGAGTTGGGGTGGGGGAGGTTCAAGGAAGGCTTGGGGGAGGGGGGTTTGAGTAAAATCTTCAAGATGAGCAGAGTTTGTCAGGTGCAGAAAGGGAGGTGGGGCAAAGGGAGGAGACTAGCCAAGCAGTCTTGAGAGGGGCGGGGCGTGAGTGCAACAGCTAAGGATACAGGAAATGCATCCTGCCCAGAGGATGCATGGAAATAGCCCAGCCTCCAGAAGACATGGAGCTCATCCTGCCTCTGCCAGGATAAGACAACCCAGGGCCTCGCTTCTCTTGCTCTGGTGAGAACGACCAAAACCATAATGTCCTAGGAATATTGTAGTTGTTATTCAATGGCTGTGTGACAGGGGCCGCTTCCCGCGAGGGGCCGGGAAGGGCAAACTCCCACTGAGTGCCTCGAGAGAGATGAGACGGGAGGAGGCGAGGCTTGCCAGGTCGCCCACCACGATCTCGGAGGTCTCCACCCAATGTCGCAGGCTTGGGAATGGCTCTCCAGTAGCAAGGTGAGAAGGCTGGGGCCACAGAGGATGGTGCTGCAGCCGCAGTGCTGCAGACAGGACCCAAGCGTCCCAGCCCCAGACTCGAGGAAGGGTTAGTGGAGGATTCCCAGCTGCTCCCCATAGAAGCCTAGATCAGCAGGGCGGGAAGAGACCTTAGACGGCATCTTGTCCAAGTTGCTCAAGAAAATGAGTCCCAGGAACAGCAAGGGGCTTGTCACACAGTATACTAAAGGTTCTGCCCAGAGTGTGGAGGGGCGTTGGAGGTGACTCAGTCAATCTCTGCCCTCAGGAACTTCACAGACTGGCAGAGAAGACAGATTCTTCACAACTAAATATAACCCAAGATACACTGCTACAAGAGTGTGAAAGCTCTACAGAGTCTGGCTCAGAGACCGAGGGGGCTGGGAGACTGGGTGAGTGCAGGGCAGGGGGGCAGACAAAGGGCTGAGAGGACTTGCCCAGGGGTGGGGGAGAAGCCCCCAGTCCACTGCCCGGGGAAGGGAGAGCCTTGTCCACCCTGCTCCCACCCCCACCTCATGCCGGGCTCAGATCTCTGTTCTGATAGCCCATGGCTGAAGAGACTTCCTTCTCGTGACTTCCTGCCTGCCCAGAGGGATAGGAGATGGCTGCTGCTTCTGTCCTATCTTACTGGCACCCACCCGCACCTGCTGCTGAGCAGCCAAGCAGGAAATCGCATTGTTTTAAGGACAAGGGCAGGGAAGGGATCACCTGGGCAGACCCTACAGACAAGAACAAGGTGGGAGGCAAGGGCAGAGGAGAGATGGGCCAGGGGAAGAGGTGCTGGGGGAACGGGGGATTCCTTCTCAACCCCAAGAGGGGTGGTGAATTGGCTTCTGGGATCCCGTTAGGGAAGACAGGATGACTGGGGGAGTGGAAAATGGAGGGAGGGAGGGAACGGTCCCAGCATGGCCAAGCTGTGGCAAGCAGGAGAAGGAGGCCATTGACCCCAAAGCCGTATTTCTGATGCAGAATGTGGAGAATCAGTCTCAGGAGGAATGTGCTGGGGCCTTACCTGCCCATCTCCCACCCTTACCGGGCTGAAGTGGAGGAAACTAACACAAGGTGGATGCCTACTAAATGTGCCAGGAGATATGCTTGATGCTTTACATACCTTTCCCATTTAATCCTCAGAGTAACCCTGTGACATAGGTACTCTGATTATCCTTGTTTTACAGATAGGAAGGTGGAGGCAGAGAGGGGTGCTGAAGCAGCAGGTGCAAAATCAGGGAGGGACGGAGCCCCAGGCAGGCAGCAACTGCAGAGAATCATGGGAGCCACCATCTGGGTGACGCTGGGACTCCCTCCATCCCTCTCTCCTTAGGTGTACACGCGCACGCACACACACACACACACACACACACACACACACACACACACGTGCACTTTCTGTGTTGGTGTCTGCCAGTTCCCGGACAACTTGTGGGGCAGAGGTAGCCTCTGGATTGTCTGGGCACACAGCTCTTCCCATTTCACAGACAAGGAGACTGACATTCAGAGATGAACGTGACAAGGATTTATTCACGGAGGGAGTCTTGCTAAGTCCATTTTCATGCCCCTTGACTCCTGGGGGCCACCCCCCCCCACTCCCCGCAGAGTCGTGCGCGGTGGGAAGGGGTGTGTGTCCCTTGGAAACAGACCTTGCTCCAGCCCTATCAGCCTCATCTCTCTGGGGCATCTCTCCAGCGTTGCCCAGTGGCCACCCGGAGGGCTTGTCACTGTGTCAATGGCCCGCCGCCACTGTCCCCAAATCCCTCCGGGAGCCGCAGTTTCTTAGAGGCGCTGTCTCAATTCGACCCAAAGGGCCTGGGGGAAGGGCTTGGAGGGGCGGGCCGGGGCGGAGCGCGGGGCTGGAGGCGGCTCTGGGCGGGTGCTCGGTCTGTCCCGGGCTGGTAGAGACCGTGCTCGCTGTCCTCGCAGCCCAGCTCCGGCCCCATGGACGCTCTGTGCGGCTCCGGGGAGCTCGGCTCCAAGTTCTGGGTAAGGAGGTGTCCCGGGACTGAGGGCGCGCACCGGCGAGCCCTTAGACAGCCCCGGGGAGGGGGCGATGTGATGCCAGGAGGGGGCCTGGTGGTGCTGCCCAGAGCCAGGTCCCTAGTGGCCTTCAGGACCTGCCCTGTCCTCCCCAGCCACATGGGAGAGCCTGGGAAAGCCAAGTACTAGGCTCCTGGGGGGCTCGGTGGGTGGCACCCTGAATTCAGAAAGTGCCCACACTTGCCACCTCACCGCAGTCCCTCTCTGGGGCTGACCGCAGGGTGCAGAAGTGGCATTTCCCCATTACTAGATCCTGATGACCCTTCGGCGCCTGCCCCATAGACTAGGACTTGGATGCCCACTCCCACAGCCGGCCAACCGGGTGCTTTGGGAGCCTGGCTCCACTGGGCTTCCCCCTTCTTAAACGGTTCCTGCCTTCTTGGGAAAGGTTCCTTCTCTCCTCTGGGCAAGAGCCACCAGAGAGGAGGTGATCCTCACTGCACCGGCCTCAGGAGGGAGAGGCAGGCCCTTACAGGTATAGGATAGCAGGGTTTCCTGGTCCCACCCTCTCCTTTTACAGATGGGGAAGGGGAGGCCTAGAGACTTGCTCAAAGTCAACCAGTTAGAGGAAGGCAGAGCTGGGATAGAAAAGCAGGGCTTTTCACTCACTCGCCAAATCCGAACTTTCTAAGACATCAGGCTGCTTTTCAGGCTGCTGACTCCAGACCCCCAGCATAGTTGAGTGCAGTCCACGTAGACAGCGCAAGAGATTTCTTACAGCTTTCAAAATCTACTCACAGCAGCTCCCTTGATCATCACTGCAGCTCTGGGAGGCAAGTGGTGGTGCGTCTCCATTTTACAGATGAGCTCAGATTCAAGGGGCTTGTCGGTGATCATCCGGGGGCGGCTCAGCATAGGCTGGTCTCAAATCCAGGGCCTCAGAATCCCAATCTCTAAATCTTTTTGCCATTTCAAGTGTTTGTACATATGTGCTTGGTGTTGTGTGTGCCCAGTGTGTGTTACCCATGAGTGGGTGCTTGTGTGGGTGTGTGTGCATGTGTGTACATAAGTGTGTGTATACAGTCAGGAACCCCACTCTTGGGCTGTGTTTGGGCTGGACTGAGGGGGGTTACATGGATTTTTGAAACGTGGGGCAATGGAATACCTGTAAAAAATATCTTTGGAGACCTCTTTTGTTCTCTGGGTCACTAAATGTTTAATCAGAGGTGGTACAACTTCTCTGCGGCTGCCCTTGTTGCCCCAGGAACCCTGTCTGTCATCCAGCCTGGCCTGGTCACGTGTTGCCAGCGTCCAGAGTTTGCCCCTTTGGCTCAAGAGCAGACTTCCTCTCAGTGCCACTTGAGCCTGGCTGACGTGGCTACAGCATGGTCACGGTGTCTGAGGTGGCCAGGTGCAGGACTTGTAAATTAAGGGGGCAGATGTGCCCAAGCCTCAAGTGCAAGGGCCCCCTGTTCCTGGGTGGACAGTTAACCCTGAGAGCTTAGGACTGTCCAGGGACAGGCTTCAGGGGACCAGGAGTTGGGGAACTCAGGACTCCCCCCCCCCGTTCTCAGCTTAGAGATCCTGTGGCTCTACCCTTCCGTGATACTGTGGAATCAAGTGTCAGAGCCTGGGGGCTTGGAGCAGCTGGCCCTGCCCCGCATTACAGAGCTGGGGAGACTGAAGGAATGGACTTGTCAAGGTCACATGACAATCAGCTACAGAGTGCTGGACTGGGAAACAGGACCCTGAGGTGTGGCTCCAACTCTGCCAGTGCCTGACCGTGAACATTTGGGCTTCTGGACTCCCGGAGCCTGAACTTCCAGTTGCTCATGAGCTGTGCGTACCTTCTCTGAGAACCTCAGGGTCCATGGGAGGCTCAGCTATGTTACGTCCAAGGAATGACTCCCTTGAGGTCTCTACGTGGATACCTCAAATGACAAGGGAACCGACCACTCCTCTTCCCGACCTCAACGTCTAAACACCTTCCATCTTCCACATTATCTTCCTGGCTCCTGAAAGCTGTACCCAGTGTGGCTGGTGACTGGAGGTGGAGTGGGAAGAAACCAGGAAGGTCCCCAGCTCATCCTCTGAGGGTTTGCAGAGATGAGACAAGGGAGGCAGGGTCTGAAGCCCAGAGGCTGGAGCTATAACTTTAGCTCCAACTCAGTTACCCCAAAGGCCTGGAGTTCAGGGCTACTCACTGGTGCTGTACTAGTTTGCATCTCATTTTCATTGTATATTATTCAGGGATACTTGTCCCTGAACCTTTTACCTTAGGGGCATGTGGGTGACCCACCTTGTTGGAAGTAGTTCAGGGAAGCCAGGAGATACCTGAGCCAAGGGTGAAAAGGTGGGGGAGGGGGACATGATTCAGGCCCCTCTGGGCCACTCATTTACTCTACCAAGCCTCTTTTTTTTTTTTTTTTTTTGCGGTACGCGGGCCTCTCACTGTTGCGGCCTCTCCCGTGGCGGAGCGCAGGCTCCGGACGCGCAGGCTCAGCGGCCATGGCTCACGGGCCCAGCCGCTCCGCGGCATGTGGGATCTTCCTGGACCGGGGCACGAACCCGTGTCCCCTGCATCGGCAGGCGGACTCTCCACCACTGCGCCACCAGGGAAGCCCCTTTTTTTTTTTTTTTTTCTAATTTATTTATTTTTGGCTGCATTGCTGTGCATGGGCTTTCTCTAGTTGCGGCGAGCGGGGGCTACTCTTCGTTGCGGTGCACAGGCTTCTCATTGCGGTGTCTTCTCTTGTTGTGGAACACGGGCTCTAGGCGCACAGGCTACAGTAGTTGTGGCTCATGGGCTCTAGAGTGCAGGCTCAGTAGTTGTGATGCATGGGCTCAGTAGTTGTGGCGCACAGGCTCAGTAGTTGTGGCGCACGGGCTTAGTTGCTCTGTGGCATGTGGGATCTTCCTGGACCAGGGCTCGAACCTGTGTCCCCTGCATTGGCAGGTGGATTCTTAACCACTGCGCCACGAGGGAAGTCCCTACCAAGTCTTTTTTGCTAGCTCATCTTCACAGCCTCAGTTTTTCCACCTGTGAAATGGGGAAATAACCCATCTCCTAACTACCTCACAAGACAGTTGTGGAGATTAAAAAAGATAGGGAATGTGAAATGATTTGAGAACTTAAAACTCTGTTGGTGACAGGTCATGATATTCCTGGGAAGAGGAATAAAGAGAAAAAGATATGAGGTTAGAAGGAGGTGTTAGGTTTGGGAAGACCTACAAGAAAGGGGGCTGGCATGGCTGTTGGGCCATGGGCTCCCACTTCAGCTGTTTGCTGGGGAATTTGTGGCTAAATCCATCCACCTTAGCCCCAGCTAAATGTGAGAGCGGGAGCCCCAGGGGACCCACGGACATGCGCACACACATCATGCACTCACACACACTGCGTACTGAGTAAGTGACTCATCCTTTCTTTGACTCTCTCTCTTACCTCTACCCACTTTGGGGTGGATTACCAACATCTCTGATCATGCTTGGGAGTTTCATGGGAAATAAATTGCAAGAGAATGAACGGTGATCAAACAGCCCAGCCATCTTCGAGCCAGAGATGCCTCTAGAACAAAGAAGGTGGAAGTGTCCCTTTGCTGCACCTCGTTGCCCCCTGCCTGGAGGGTTACTCCGTTCTGAGCAGTGGAGTTGGGCAGCACCGGTGGTGAGGAGAGTTCACAGAGGAAGGGCTTGGGGCTGTTTGCCCTCAGGAGGTCTTGACCTGTTTGCAGAATTAGCTTTCATCTAACGGCTCCAGGAAGTTCCTGGGAGGCTGATGCGGCTTAGAAATCCAAAGGTCCTAACCAAAAAACTGGCAGAGGCAGGGCCCCTGAGGCTAGGCCGGTGGGTAGGAGGCAGACACCCCTCAGCCTACTGGACACCAAACCCCACCCCCACCAGGGACCCAGTCCTCCCTGCCAGGCCAGGACCACTAGAATCCCTTCTCTCCTTCCCATCTGGGGCAACAAAGCTGGTGCTAGACCACTTTGAGCCTCTGAGCTTCTGGCTTCTGGAAGAAAGATTTTGTCCCTTGTGGCCCCAGGCTGGCTTCTCCCAAGCCCTGCTGCTCCCCGACTGTCCTGGACCTGGTCTGGAGGGCTGGAGACTTAGGAAAGGAAGTGAGTCAAGGAAGTGGCATTTGGGAGGGCAGTTTGCCAAGCCCGTCTGCTGGTCCCCTGACCAGGAAATGGTCTTGGAGCGTGGGGCCAGCCAGGGAGGGAGATCCCGGCGGGGCCTGCCAGCTGACCCGCCCAGGAGGCAGGATCAAAGCACCTGAGTTGTGTCCACCCCTCCCTGGTGTGGCTGTCCCAGGGGCAACAGGTGCAGCAGGATCCTGAGAGAGAGGGGGTGAGACTTGGATGTGCCACTGCTGTGTGACGGGGCCCCTCCCCTCCCTCACCTGGAGCTGTTCCTGTTTCCAGTGCTGGGGCCAGGTGGTGGTGCTGGGCTGGGGGTGGGTGCTAACAGGGGTCTAACCCTGGCCTGGATTTCTCCTTCTAACTGGATACTCAGGTTTCTAGTCCAGTGGCTCCCAGAACGCCAGCTAGTCTGTTACCCCGTGATGGCAACCCTTCCCCTGAGCTCTATGAAAAGAACTGCAGCAAAGAGGTGATTTGAGGGCAGGCTGTATGGCCGAAAGATTTTTAATGTTTCAGGTGATCTGGACACATGTGTTCTCTCCCCAAGGTGGGCTGTCATGTTGGAGCCCTAACGGGGACTGGGACTCTGGAGCTACACGGCCTGGGTTCAAGTCCTGGCGTCAGCCCAGGTGAACTGGAGCCGGTCACTTTCCAGCCACGAGTCTCAGCTGGTGTGAACATTAAATAATAATCTTGGAACACAGTGGTGCTCAAATGAGCAAAGCTGTTGCTGGCTGGCAAGGCCCCTTTCAGAAGCAGACGCGCAGGCCAGGCTGTGAGCCAGGCTTTTGCCCCCACCCCCAGGCCCTTCCAAAAGCCGTGGTTTCAGCCACAGCTCATGTGAACAGGCCCCTGCCCTTTCTGCACCTCCATTTCTGCTGAGATAAATGAACTTGTCAGTTGATCCCTTCTCCCCACCCCACGGGATTAAGGAAGTCATTACTCTTCTCGTGGCAGAGGCTATCAACAAGCCCGGGGCCCCAGGGGCTGAGAAGTCCCTGAAGGCCCTGTGGCCCAGCTGGGACAGAGAGCCCTGGGGTCCTTACTGCCCCCTGCCCCCTGCTGGGGTCTGCAGGGGTTTCAGCCTTGGTGCCAGACCTTATCAGCCCCATCCAGCTGTTTAATCACGTTATTAAGGTAGCTGTTGTTGCCATGGAAACTGTGTGGGTGGCAGTGGGGGAGGGGCTGTGGGCTCAGCTCCCAGCCCAACTGGTGTTCTTCGGAATGGGGATTGGGGGCCAGTGGTTTGAGAAGGGGTCACCCATCGGGTTCTGTGGGATTGCAGGGAGTATCATGGGGTCCAGGAAGTGACCTCCACCAACCGTGTCATTTACGGTTAGCTTTGTTTGGGTCAGAGAGCCCCTCACGTGCCTTGGTGTCAAAGAGAGAGAGAGCATCCTGAGTTCCTGGGCATTCAGCTGCAGAAGTGGGCTTTGGAGGGTGACTTTCATTTATTTGTTCACTCATTCTTTCTTTCTTTCGCTCAACAAATGCATGGGAGTGCTGTGTCTGTGCTAGGAACTGTTCTAGGCAGTGGGGAACACGCTGGTCAGCAGAACAAACCCGTCCTCACGGAGCGCGTATTCCAGTGAGAGAGGACGGAAAAACGATAAACATAAGAAATCACTCAATTATATACTATCCTAGACAGTGATAAGGGCTATGGGGAAAATAGGACAGGCCAGCAGGGATGGGGATGCAGGAGCACGATGGGGGTTCCAGTTCCAGTTTTAATTAGGAAGGTCAGGGTGGACCTCCACGAGAAGGTGAGGTCCGAGCACAAGCTTGCAGGTGACCAGGGCACGAGGCACAGCACTGCTGCCTTGAGGCAGGCACAGGCCTGACACTTGGGGACCATACTGAGGCCAGGAGGCAGGTGGGATGAGAGAGGGGAGTGGGGAAGCTGAGGGCAGAGAGACAGGGGAGCAGATGATGAGGGTCCCGAGGCCCCCTTGGAGACTTCAGCTTTTACTATGAGTGAAATGAGGAGCCCTTGGCAGGTTTTAACCAGGGAAGTGACATGGTGCATCACTAAGACGTCTGGCTTAGGTTTCATGAAGACCCGCCTCCAGCTGCTGTGCTGGAGGAGACTGCTAGGCAAGCGGCAGGCATGGAAGCAGGGAGGCCAGAGAAGGCGCGACGCCACAATCCACGTGAGAGTGTGGGGTGGAGAGAAGCAGTCGGATCCTGGATGTATCAGGGGGATCCAAATGAAGATGCCTTTTTATAGATTAAAAAGAGTCCAATATAGCCCTTTCATATCGTTCAGCCTAATAATTTGAAGGTAGAGTGGACAGGATTTGCTAAAGGCTTGGGTGTGGGCTGTGAGAAAGAGAAAGAATCAAGATCAGCTCGGGACTTTGTGAGCGCCTACAGGGGTGGGATAGGGAGGGTGGGAGGGAGGGAGACGCAAGAGGGAGGAGATATGGGAACATATGTCTATGTATAGCTGATTCACTTTGTTATAAAGCAGAAACTAGCACGCCATTGTAAAGCAATTAGACTCCAATAAAGATGTTAAAAAAAAAAAGAGGAAGAATCAGGGATGACTCAGAGGATTCCGGCCTGGGAGAAGGAAGGCACTGCCCTGCACCAAGGTGGGCAGGTGGGAGAAGGGGGGACGGGCAGGATTCCCGTTCTGAACGTGTTGTGCGTGACGTGTCCTGTCGTTGTCCTAGCAAGCAGTCTGAGGTAAATAGTCTAAGGACACAGGCAAGGACAGGTACCCACTGTCTCCTGGGGAGAGCTCTGCCCAGCTGGGACCTGCGTATCTGAAGGAAAGGGGCCCAGGCCGGATCTCCCTGTGGGTCAAAGCAGTCATCTGGTTCTCCCAAGACCTCTTGATTGTTGCCACAGTGGAACTTGTTTATGAAACCAAAACAAGGTCCCGGCAGCCTCTGCTCAGTCGCCTGCTTCCTCCAGTGTTGCCCTGTTTGAGTCCAGGTGCTTTGCTGTTCATTCTCCCCCGCTGCGGGGAGCTGGCTGGGACGCTGTCATTACTCCCACTAGAGTTCAGGGAGATGAAGTCTCCAGAAAGGCAGCGCACACTGGGTCCTCTGCATCAGGGTTTGGTTCTCCTCAGGACCACTCCCTGCCTGCCTCAGAGAGCCCTGACCCTGACCCAGTGAAAGTGGTGATTCCTGGTTGTGCCTTTGAACTCAGGCTCCCGTCGACCTACACACACTCTCCCTTGTCTGTCAAGGCAGAGACCTTGACTCACAAGGTCAATCTGGGCTGTTCCTCATACCTGGCCCCATGCTAGGAGCTGGCAGGTGTGGGGCAGGAGAGGAGAGGAATAAGAGTAGGGCCCGGGGCTTCCCTGGTGGCGCAGTGGTTGAGAGTCCGCCTGCCGATGCAGGGGACGCGGGTTCGTGCCCCGGTCCGGGAGGATCCCACATGCCACGGAGCGGCTGGGCCCGTGAGCCATGGCCGCTGAGCCTGCGCGTCCGGAGCCTGTGCTCCGCAACGGGAGAGGCCACAACGGTGAGAGGCCCGCGTACCGCAAAAAAAAAAAAAAAAAAAAAAAGAGTAGGGCCCAGTGTCTATCCTGAGGGTTCGCGTTGCTGTAGAGAGAGAATGTATTCACAGGTCCAGGCAGCACAGGGTGGGAGGGACCCCAGCTCGCGGCCATGAGGCCTGGGTGTCCGTCCCAGCTCCCAACTGCCAGGTGTCCTTGGACCTGTTGCCAGAGCAGGTGGAGCCTGCTTTTTCTTTTGCCTAATATTGTTCGTTGTCTTTTCTTTTGGAATAATGACCACATAAGTGCTATAATAAAATGCTACTGAAACATAAGGGGTGTTGCTCACTCTCAGCTGATAGTCACTTATCTGGCTGTTGAGAGCATACAAAATAAAGCAAGGAAAAGCCCACTGGAGGCTGGGGTACCCCAGAAATGCTTTCTGTAGCAGGTGAAGCTCAGCTTGGGCCCAGAGAGGTTGGCAGTTCACTCCAGGCCCGAAGACCAGATGGTCAGAGTTGGGAGTGGCCTCGGGCCAGCTATCTGGATGGCAACTAAGTGGGTGGGATTAACGGGCTTGCCAAGCATTAAAGCAGGGTGCAGCTGTGCCTTGACAGTGGAATGGACAAGTGCGTGGGTCCGTTCATACAACGGACCATGAGCAGAAATGGGGAGGGAGGATCCACACTCACACTCAACGCCAAGGATGACACCCCCAAACTCAGTGCGGAGAGAAGAAGCCAGACATGAGAGATACCGGAAATGTGTGATTTCCTTTATAGGAAGGTCCCACATGGGCAAAATCACATGTTGTTGGAACTCAGAACAGTGTTCTCCTGGGATGAGGAGTGGCTTGGAGGGGGCACAACAGGGGCTTCTGGGGGTTGGCAATGTCCTGTTTCTTGATTCTACTTCTAGTTACACAGGCATGTTCAGTGTGTGAAAATTCACTGAGGTGTATACTTAGGCTGTGTGTACTTTTCTGTAGGTATACTACACTTGGCTAAGAAATGTTTGTTTGGTTTTCTTTGCGGTACGCGGGCCTCTCACTGCTGTGGCCTCTCCCGCTGCGGAGCACAGGCTCCGGACGCGCAGGCCCAGCGGCCATGGCTCATGGGCCCAGCCGCTCCGCAGCATGTGGGATCTTCCCAGACAGGGGCACGAACCCGTGTCCCCTGCATCGGCAGGTGGACTCTCAACCACTGCGCCACCAGGGAAGACCAGAAATGTTTTAAAGAGGAAAACAATATGGGCCAGGGCATCTGTCTCCCCTCCCCTGGTACAGCCTGATCAGGCCTACGGAGTAACCCCTCTCTGTGACCCAGTGCCCAGCCCAGGGCCATGTGCCCAGTGCTTAGCAAGAGTCTTCTTGTCCTTAGCTCGCATTGCTTGAGTGACTACTGAGTACAGGGCTCTAGAATTCAAGATGTACACAGTGCAACCTCTGCCCTCCAGGGTTGAGTGAAACGCCTCAAAGAAGCATGTCCCTGGACCTCATGCCCCCCAGGGGTAGGGACAAGTCTGTTCCGAGTGTGCCTACCCCCCCCAGCCTGGCTCATAGCAGGCCTTTATCAGAGCGTCATCAAGTGGAAGACATACTCCAGAAGGCAGCTCCATCATTAGGTGCTGACTTCAGAGCAGGAAGGGTGCTCAAGATGGGAGAGGTGGGTCCCAAGCCGGACCCACCACCCTTCCCTGTAGTTGTTGGGATCTTGACAAGTGGAAGAAATAGGGACCAGGCTGAGTGAAGGTGTGGGAGTGAGACTCTCAGAGCAGATTTAGAGTGAAGTGAGTTTGGCAGTGGGGACAGGAGCAGTGGGAAGGCAAGGAGGGGTGCTTGGACTTGGCTCCAGGGGCAGCAGGAGCCCCTGCAGGTCTGGGGCCATGAGGCAAGGGGCACAACGCTGCCTTGCAGGAACCTTGCAGCCATGGGCAGGTGCTTTGGAGGCAGAGGGCTGACTCAGATGGGATTAAAGAGTGAGGGTAGGCTGAGGAAAGGGAAGCAGGGTGTGCAGACCACTCCATGAAATATTTTCTTAAGATGGGATACTTCAGGCACATAGATAGTTTACTAGTTCACATAGATAGATAGATAGGTAGGTAGATAGTTCAAGGCCAGTTGTGGGACTTGAATGCCATGCTTAGACTTTGTCTTCTAGTCAGTAGGAAGCCACTGAAGGTTTAGAGGCAGGGTATAAGATTATCCTTTTGTTTATTCATTTATTCAACAAATGTTTAATTTAAGTTATTTAAGCAAATTTTTGCTGAGCACCTACTATGTGCCGCGCACTGCTCTAGGTACTTAGGATACATCAGTAAATGAAATAAGATTCTTTCCTTCAAGAAACACACATGCCAGCAGAAAGGGATGAGAGAAAACATAATAAATTTCTAAATTATGTAGCATGTTAGAAGGTGGTAGGTGTAGGGAAAAGAAAAAGCAGAGGAAGGTTAAGGGAGTGGATTGGGAATGCTGGGGGTAGGGTGCAAGTGAAATATTAAACAGGGTGGTCAGCCTAGGCCTCAATCAGACAGAAAGACTTAAGGATGTCTAAGGGAGGAACGTTCCAGACAGAGCAGCCAGTGCAAAGACCCTGAGGCAGGAACATCCCTGTTATGTTCAGGAATAGCAATGAGGCCACTGGCTGGAGTGATGTAGGAGAGGCGGTGAGAGAGGTCACAGGTTGGCGGGAAGGGACGCTGTGGGGGGCCTTGTAGGCTCTTGGACGATGTGTAAAGTGGAGATGTCCAGTTGGCAGTTGGATTTAGAGTTGAGGATACGGAGAGTGGTGGGGTAGAGAGATAAACTTGGGAGTCATTGGCATGTAGGTGGGACTGGAAGAGATTGCCCTGGGGGTGAGTGCAAATGGAAAAGGAAGTGGAGAAGAGGAAAGGACTGAGCTCCGGGGCACTCTGAGGCCAAGCAGGGGAACCAGTAAGGAGACTTAGAAGGAAAGACCGGGGAGGAAGGGGAAGAGCAGGAGAGTGTGGGCGGGGATCTGGGCCCAGAGGGCGTGGAAGGGAAGAGACCAGAACCCCGTGGAAATTGCTCGGGGAAGAGGTGGGGGCCTGGGCTAGGCTGATGGCTGAGGGGCCAGGTGGGAGGGGCCTGTTATCATCTCAGTGTTACCCTTGAAGAAACTAAGGCCCAGAGAGGTGAAGGTCACGCGTCTTGCCTAAGGTCACACAGGTATTGAAAGGCTAGAGCCAGTCGTAGTGAACGATATTTATATAGTCAAAAAAGTGTGAACTGTGAATATTTATTTAACAAAAGCCTGTTATGTTTCTACATGGAAGGTTGAGGAAGTTCAAGTGGAGAGAATATAAGAGAGGTACAGCTTTAACTTCCAGAACAAAAGAAAATAGTGATTATCAAATAGTGGTAGATCATGTAACAATATCAAAAGCAAAAAACATAGAAGTAGCTTCCAGAGCAAGTTAGCATATGTGAACATACTTACCCCTGGAAAGTGGAACTAGGGGTGGGGAGTGGTGACGCAGGGTACCATTTTCTTTTCATGTACCTTTAGAATTATGTGCACGTTATGTGCATTATGTGCATAACTTTGACAAAAATAAAAATGACAGTTATTTAAACTGGCAGTTAGAAGGTAGAGGGTTCTATCTTCTGGTGTTAAGAGTTGTCTCTAGGTGGATGGGATTGTGGGTGAGGTTTGGGTTTTCTTTTTGGCTGCCTTGGGTCTTCGTAGCTGCGCGCAGGCTTTCTCTGGTTGCGGCGAGCAGGGGCTACTCTTAGTTGTGGTGCGCAGGCTTCTCATTGTGGTGGCTTCTCCAGTTGCAGAGCACGGGCTCTAGGCACACGGACTTCAGTAGTTGCGGCACATGGGCTCAGTAGTCGCAGCGCACGGGCTCTAGAGCGCAGGCTCAGTAGTTGTGGCGCATGGGCTTTGGTGCTCCGCGGCTTGTGGGATCTTCCTGGACCACAGATCAAACCTGTGTCCCCTGCATTGGCAGGCAGATTCTTAACCACTGCGCCACCAGGAAAGTCCCTTTTCTTTTTTAGTTGTTTATATTTTATGAGCTTTCTGTAAAGACAATCTAATACTTTGCTAGAAGGGAAAAAAGGATTAGTTCATCGGTGGCCTTGGGGGAAACAATCTTAGTAAAATATGTGTTTGAATGTGTTCCCCCATCTCCTTCCAGAAAAGTTCTTAGGTGCAAAGACAAAAAGCGGTCTTGTCCGGACTCAGTGGTTCCCCAAGACACGAGACTGTCAGTGCTAGAACCAGGACAGTTCTATGCAAACTGGGGTGGTTGGTCACCCCAGCTTTGTTTACAAAGCTCTCTCCACATCCCCTTGCTCCTTTGAGCTCACACCCACTGAGGAGGTAGGTGGGGCAGGGATGGCCCCCCCATTTTAAAGGAGAGGCAACAAAAGCTCAGAGAGGCTCCCTATCCCTTCCCTGGGAGAGCCTGAGAGAGAAAGTGGGCTCTTCAACCATGTGCATATATTGCTTTGATAAAATTAAAAACTAATTTAAAATAAAAGAGCGGAAATCGAGAACGACAGAAGGCAGATCAGTGTTTGCCTGGGAGGGATGGACTGCAGAGGGGCACAGAGGACCTCGTGGAATGGTGGAGTATTCTAGATCTTTATTGTGGTAGCAGTTTTGCAGGTGTGTACAATTGTCACTCTCATAGGATTGTGCACTTCAAATGGGTGCAGTTTCTTGTGCTTAAATTAAACATCAGTTAGAGAGACAGAGAGAAAATATGAGGAAGTGGAGCGCCCTTAGCCTCCTGGAAGAGCTCACACTCGGGACAATGCCTGCTGGTTTGCACACTTAGACTTTCATATGCACACACCTTCTGACCCCCAGAGCGCGTGGAGCAGCTCTCTGGCCCAGCCCCCTCCCTGGAGCGTGAGCCCAGTGCTGCACAGGCTGCCCCTGAATTCTTCTCTTTGTCCCCAGGACTCCAATCTGTCCGTGCACACAGACAACCCGGACTTCACTCCCTGCTTCCAGAACTCCGTGCTGGCCTGGGTCCCCTGCATCTACCTGTGGGCCGCCCTGCCCTGCTACCTGTTCTACCTGCGGCACCGCCAACAAGGCTACATTGTTCCCTCTTGCCTCTCCAGGCTCAAGACGGTCAGGGGCTCAGGGCTCTCCTGCGGGTGGGACCAGGACCTAGGAGATTCTCCTTTTAATGGGTCCCTTTCCCCACCCTCAGTGACTAGTCTGGGCTCCCCAGCCTCACCCTTCCTGTGCTCAGGGCCATGGCAGCCTGCCAGCTGGGTCTGCAGCCTAATAAGATAATCTCTGCTCGGGGAAGTTCAATCAAGTTCTCCAGCAACGCTCTCCCCACCCTGGAGAAGCTTCTGGCCGGTGCCCAGCCCAGCCCTTGGGGGCAAACCTGGGCAGGTCTGCTGGTTTCAGGAGCAAAGGCTTCTCCCCAGCGGGGACCATCCCTTTCTTTGGGGACGGAGGCCCCAACGTGTGCCCTGTTCACAGGCCTTGGGCGTCCTGCTGTGGTGTGTCTCCTGGACTGACCTCTTCTACTCCTTCCACGGCCTGGTCCACGGCTGGGCCCCTGCCCCCATCTTCTTTGTCACCCCCTTGGTGGTGGGGGTCACCATGGTCAGTGTGGGACCAGGGAATCTGGGTTGGGGAGGATCTCCAGTGGGTTGTGGGATTGTGATGGGGGAGCCATGGGCTCTGAGAAGGCTGGACACCTTAGGAGTGGGTAACCCCAGAAACGTTTGGCCATGTGGCATGGGGAGGAATGGAGGCAGATGTGTGTGCTCTGCCCAGCCTCCCCTGCCCTCCCTGCACAGCTGCTGGCCACCCTGCTGATCCAGTATGAGCGGCTGCAGGGGCTTCGGTCTTCGGGGGTCCTCATCATCTTCTGGTTCCTGTGTGTGGTCTGTGGCATCATCCCCTTCCGTTCCAAGATCCTTTCAGCTTTGGCACAGGTAAGCGGAAGAGAGGAACCTGCCAGGTCCACTGCTGTCTAGGGATTGTCCCCAGAGCTCAAGGTCACTGCTGGGTCCCAGGCTCCTCCATTCTGCCCCTCCCCAGCTCCCAGGACCTTCTCTGCTGTCCAGTCCTTTTTGTGTCATTCCCTACTTGTTGTATCTCTGCTGAGAAGCAGATTGGTGAGCGGGGTGAGGACCATTGTAACCCAGGGGAAAGCGGCAAGATGCGGTCATTGTTGGCTGTTCGTGGGAACGTAGCAGCCACCACCGAGTACGATGTCTGTTCAGTGAGAACAGGTGCGCAGCCGTGAACAGCTCTGGCCTTCCTGGGATCCCGTTGTCTTGTTCTGCCCTTTTTTCCCACCTCCCTCAGTTCCTGGCCTTCCTCTTGATCTTCAGTGGTGGGTGGGGGTGGTAGGAACATGGGGACCAATCTAGTGTCTCCCTGTTTCTCCATCTCAAGAGGAGGCGGTCAAGAATCTTCATGAGAGCTCAGGCTGGGAACAGCCCACTTGCTCTTTGTGATCTTGGGCAAATGCCTGAGCCACCTAGAGTCTCATTTCCTCGATTGCAGACTGAGTATCCTAAGGTTTCCTGCCTGTTAGGGGGGGTTAGACAAGGTGATGTAGGTGAGCAGGGCAAGTCTCCACAGAACAGTGGACCCCCTATGACCTTTCCCGTCTCTCAGAAGCCTCTGGGCAGGGGGACCCAGGTTCCCACTTTTGCTGACTTCTACCCCAGAGGGGTCTGGTGCCCCAAAGGACTCCTTGGGGCAAGGACTGCAGGCCCAGGCCTTCGCCAGCTCTGACGCTGCTCTCCGTTCTCCCCCAGGGCAAGCTCTCCGACCCCTTCCGCTTCACCACCTTCTACATCTACTTTGCCCTGGTACTCTCTGCCCTCATCCTCTCCTGCTTCAGGGAGAAGCCACCGTTTTTCTCCCCCGAGAATATCGACCCCGTGAGTCTTAATGGAGGTGGGTGGGAGTGGGGGTGCCACAGCCCACCCCTCAGCCCAGCCCTCACCAGCATCCGCCATCCCTTCCAGTTCATGCCGTCTTCATGTCACCTCCACAGTGTGCAAACTGGGGCTTGGAGCCGGAAGGAACGGGGCACCCTCCTCCCTCTGCTCTGCCTTGAGAGGGTGGTGTGCACTCCTGATTTCCCCTGCCCCACTCTTGCACCTTCTAGAACCCCTGCCCTGAGGCCGGAGCTGGCTTCCTCTCCCGCCTGTCTTTCTGGTGGTTTACAAAGTGAGTTGGTTCTTCCCCAAGCCTGGGGCCCCGGGGAAGGGGGAATGGGGACGGATAGTTGGGGGATGAGAAAGAGGCAGGGGAGCAGGCCAGGAGTTCAGGGGCCTGAGGAGCTGTGAACCCCAGTGGGCGTGGGGCAGGCGACGGTGGGGAAACCTGTCTGTTTGGGCTGGGGGCTGAGTACAGAGGCCGGTCCTGGCCCAGTTCTGATCCCAGTTCTGATCCCAGGGCACAAGCCAGACCTGTGTCTGGCAGGCTGTGGGGACAGGCCTAGGGCCCTAGAAGGAGATCATAATTAGTTCCCTGCTCTTTGGTCAGGGATAAGCTTGCAGCTCTCATTCCTTGGGCGCCCCTCAGAGCAGCTAGAGCAGGACAATTGTGTCTGTGACCTGGGTGACAGACAGCCCATCAACCATATTGTACTGAGGAGGCTCCTCGGGCCGGGGCTCCATCCAGCAGGGCTTGTCATCCCCCAGGGCTGCGGCCAGCATGGATTTTGTCATCAGTGCCCAGGAGTCAATGGGGCATCTGGGAAGGAGTGAGAAAGGGCTGGAAGTAGGAACTTGGGGTGGGAGGCAGTGACCCCCATCCTGCTCACTGTGGGCGTAAAGGAACACGTTCCTTGGCCACAGCTCCCTAGGGACACCCTCCTCTCTGGAGACCCTCGTCCCCAAGCTGCTAAACTCTGACCCAGGGTGGTGCTGCCTGTCCACTCCAGGTTGGCCATCCTCGGCTACCGGCGGCCCTTGGAGGAGTGCGACCTCTGGTGCCTGAACAAGGAGGACTGCTCCCACATGGTGGTGCAGAGGCTGCTGGAGGAGAGGAAAAAGCAGCAAGAGCAGGCAGCGCGGTGAGGCCCCCCTCCTCCCCCCGTCCCCGCGCCCGCCCACCCCCACCCCTTCGTACTGCCCAGGTCTCCTGCAGGCGAGGCTGGTAGAGCCAGGAGATCACATGGCTGGGCGTGGGGAGGAGAGCAGGTGCAGGTGGTCCTGGGGTGGGCAGCTCCGGCCTGGGTCAGCTCTCCCGGCGCTGCTGATGCTGGAGAATGGCTGACACTTTGGTAGCACTTACTCTATCCCAGGCATCGTCCTTATCGTGCAGCCTAACGCGGTTAATCTCCGACAGCTACTGTGCAGGTTCTATTGCCTTTGTGTTCCAGATGAGGTCACTGAGGCACAGAGGTCTGATGATGCACCCAAGGTCCCCTAGTTGGTCGTGGCAAAGCCAGAATCCACACCCAGCCATCTGGCCCCACAGCGCTCACCACTGCCCTGCCCTGCCTGACTTGAAGGGTAGATTCCAGGGACTTCCCTCAGGAGGGGAAGGGGCCAGGGGAGGAAGGTGGAGGCCAGCGCCCCCTCTCAATCCTGCTTCCTGCGTGGAGGCAGGGGCTGGAAGAGATGACCCTGTGGCTAAGGGCCTGCCCACTGGCAGCCTGTCTCTGGCCGACTACCCAGCCAAGAAAGCTGAGACTCTGAGCCCTCCTTCTTCACCCATGTCCTCCCCCCCACCCCCCAGGACCAAAACCCCTTCCACCCACAACCTGGGGCCCAGAAATCCCATGCTGGTTCCTCCTGAGCCTCTGATGGCCGACTGGCTGTGAAGGAACCAGGGACATGGACTTGGTCAGCAGTGTCTTGGGCTCATGGCTTGGAGCCTCTGGAAGACCTAATGGCCCCCAGGCTGCCTGCTGCACCCCCTCTCGGTCCCTCCATGCCACCTCCATTCCCTCCCTGCTCAGCTTGCCAGTGACTAGGCCACTAGCCAGACCTGCCCATGTCTCCCTTCTTGTCAGCATCCTCCCTGGAGCCAGCCCTGGGGCGGGGGTGGGGGGGGGCATGGAGAGGGCCCCAGGTTGGGAATTGCTGGGTGTATAGTCCTTGAGGAGCAGTTAAGGCACCCCTTCATATATCCTCTAGCACCTGAAGACACTTGGGGATTCTCAGCTGGAAAGTCTCATCGTCCTTCCCCCTCCCAGTTCTGAGAGCCAAGGAAGCAGGCCTCCTACCTGGTCCTCACCAGCCCCGGTGGCCCTTGGCTTCACGGGGCCCATGTGCCCATTCCTACCCACTGTTCCTTCCTCCCCGGACCAGACACCAGGCTGCGGAGGCTTCTGGGAAGAGACTGTCCAGCGAGGGTGAGGTGCTGCTGGGGGGCCGGCCCCAGGCCCGGGAGCCCCCATTCCTGCGGGCCCTGATGGCCACCTTTGGCTCCAGCCTCCTGCTCAGCATGTGCTTCAAGCTGATCCAGGACCTGCTGTCCTTCATCAACCCACAGCTGCTGAGGTCTCTCTCCATGCTCCCTCCCACGCAGCCCTTCCCGGGGCAAGGGGCTGGCCAGCTGGCCGGCCTCGGGGACAATGGGTAGAGAAAAGAGCCCCAGACCAGGGACCGAAGGGTCTCTCCCCACTTTCTGTGTGACCTTTGGCAAGTGGCAGAGCCTCTGCACCTCATTTCCCTATTCACACCCAACTTACCTGGACTAAGTACAGCTGCCAGGTACCCTGCTGTATACGTTAACATACATTCTCTCTTTACATCCTCCTGACAGTCCTACAGAGAGGCGCCCGTTTCCCGTTTTACAAACAAGGAAGCAGAGAAACAAAAAACAATCCAAAAAAAATGAGGAAATGGGAACTCAGAGAGGTGAAGTGACTTGGCCAAGGGTGCACAGCTGGGAAAGATGGATTTGAGTCCAGGGCTCTGAACTCCATCTACGGTGCTCCTTCCAGATGATAGGCTCCGCCATCTATCACATGAGTGGCTTGGGCTAGAAAGAGCTCTCAAATGAGAGGATGGGAAGGAGCTAGCCGCTGAACCCTCAGTCCTTTGACCCTCCAATCATACATTTGTGCATTCATTTGTTCAGTGAACATATTTTGAGCCCCCAGCGTCCCAGAATGGTGTCAGACACTAGGTATACAAAGATAACTAAGATATGGTCTTAAAGTCTGTGGGAGAAACCAATGTGTAAATCTATTAGAGCACAGTGTGGGCGGAGGTGTACTTAGGTGTCTGAAAAACCCCCAGAGGAGCAAGGAAGCCAGCCTGGGAAGGGGCAGGGTACACTTGCCAGCCAGAGAGGTTATCAAATTTGGAAGGACAGGCAGTTCGCTAACTAGGTGAGGAAGGAGGGGAAGGTACAAAGTCACAAAGTCACATGACTCAGGAACTCCAGGTATTTCTGAATGGTGGAGGGGGGGGGGTGGTGGTGGCCAAAGGTAGGGGCAGGACAACAAAGGGAGGGAGGGAGGGCTAAGGAAATCCTTGAAAGATTTGAAGCCAGGGAGGGGTGTCTGGTCTGCATTCTGGAAGGATCCCCTGCCAGTAGTGTGGGGGAGGCAGGGAACGGTGGCCCCGTGGAAGTGGGCCACCCAGGTCCAAGGAAAGTCCAGGTCAGGGATGAGGCAGGATTCAGGAGCTACGCTCTGGAAATGAGTGTTGGTGCCAGGGAAAGGGAGGGGAAAAGGGGACCTGGGTTCTGGCCTGGGTAGCCGGAGGATGATGGGTCTTTCGCTGAGATGGCGAACTCAGCAGGAAGAGAGGCCTGGGCCCTGGGCAAGGTGGCGAGGGGCATCTGGGCCATTCTGGGCCTGAGTTGCTGGAGATTCCCAGCTAGCTGGAGATCACATTTGCAGAGGCATCAGGTGGAAGCCCAGGGTCCCATATCTGTGGCTAACCTCTCCCAGAGAGCCCGTGCAGAGGCCCCAGACAGAGCCCTAGGACATTCTGACAGGTGTGGGTGAGCAGCAGACTAGTGTGCAGGGGACGAAGTGGGGAAAAGAACCCAGATTGTGGAGCAGGGCACGGAGCCCCCTTCCGGGGGAGGGCGTGGCCTCCAGTGAAGCAAGTTGACCAGTAAAATAGAACCTGAGGAAGGCAACGTGGAGTTTGTTGGGGACTTTGCCAAGAACAGAGGCTGCGACACAGGGGAAGGGCCTGAGAATAGGGTTTCGGCAGTGGAGACGGGGCCAGTGGAGGTCTAGAAGCTTCCTATAAAGGCTCTTAAGTTTTCTAGGGTAACAGAGTACCACAAACTGGGTGGCTGAAAACAGAAATGTATTCTTTCGCAGTTCTGGAAGCCAGAGGTCTGAAATCAAAGTGTCAGTGGGTAGGTTCCTTCTAGAGGCTCTGAGTGAGAATCTGTTCCATGCCTCCCAGGTTCTGGTGGTGCTGGCAGTCCTTGGCATTCCTACGCTTAGAGACTCATTGCTCCGATCTCTGCCTCCATCTTTGCATGGCATCCTCCTGTGTGTGTGTGTGTGTGTGTCTGTCTGTCTGTCTGCGTCTGTGTCTCTGTGTGCAAACCTCCCTCTCTTTTCTCTTATAAAGACGTCGGTCACTGGGTTATGGGTCACCCTACTCCAATGTGACCTTATCTTAACTTGATCACATCTGCAAAGACCCTGTTTCCAAATAAGGTCACATGCACAGGTACCAGGGGTTATGACTTGAAATGTCTTTTGGGGAGTTACACCCAACCCACAGCAGAAGAAGCCTGGCCATGACCATGGAGGTTGCTCCATGGGGTCAAGGGGAAGTTTGTCCTAACATGGAGGAGACTTGGTCATGTCAGTCGGCCAAGGCACAGAGCTGCCAGTGGAGAGGAGGATACTGAAGACCAGGAGAAAGGGGTCCAACGACGACACGTGTTCCTGAGGAAGCAGGTGGGATCCAGGGCTTGGGGGGCAGGACCCGGCATGGAAAGTTGAAAGGACGCCTCCTGTCCTGAGGCAGAACAAAAGGAAGAGAGCAAGTGCTTGCAGGGAAGTTTGTAGTTGGCAGGCAGTTCTCAATGGGAAGGTGTACGTGGGCAGCTGCTGAGAGAGGTGGGGAGTGAGGGCAGGTGAGAGGATAAAGGGTGAAAAGGACTGCGGGAGAGGAAGTAGACTAGGGCCCCGGAGAAGGTCACTGGGCAGCGTTGGAGGCCGCTGATACTGAAGAGGATGGATTTGAGGGGCGAGAGTCTGTGTGGTCACGCAGTGGACTTCAGAGCCCTCGGCAGCCCAGAAGAAGGTTCAGCAAAGTGTAATCAATGGACATGTTGCACTGCTTCCTGCCATATTGTCCAAGGAGGCAAGAAAGGCAGGCCGGCGAGGCAGGTGGCCGGAGCGTGGTAAAGGGGTGGGTGGCAGGGGGCCATGGTAGGTAGGAAAGGAGGTGGAGGCAGAAAGGGGTGAGGATGGGGGCATTGAGGCAGCTCTGCGCCAAGTGCCCCTGGTCTGGGTGGGGCTGTAGAGGGCCAGCAGCCTCCACCTGAGAGGTTCCAGAGGCAGGGGCAGAGCGGAGGCTGAGGGGAAAGGGGAGGGCGGCTGTAGAGGGGGCAGACCGGGGGAACCCTGCCCACCCTCATGCCTCTCTCCTCACCTTCCAGCGTCCTGATCAGATTTATTTCAAACCCCACGGCCCCCCCCTGGTGGGGCTTTCTGGTGGCTGGGCTGATGTTCGTGTGCTCCGTGATGCAGACTCTGATCTTACACCAGTATTACCACTGCATCTTTGTGATGGGGTTGAGGATTCGCACGGGCATCATAGGTGTCATCTATAGGAAGGTCAGCTGGAGCAGGGCATGGGGGGCTGGGGAGGCCAGCCCTGGGGAGCTTTGGAGAGACTCGTGGGCCCAGTCCATCACCCTGCTGTCCACCTGCAGGCTCTGGTCATCACCAGTGCAGTCAAACGTCAGTCCACTGTGGGAGAAATTGTTAACCTCATGTCAGTGGACGCCCAGCGCTTCATGGATGTTGTCCCCTTCATCAACCTGCTGTGGTCAGCACCCCTGCAGATGATCCTGGCAGTGTACTTCCTCTGGCAGGTGACTCGTCTTCTTTTTTTTTTTTTTTTTTAATTAATTAATTAATTTATTTATTTGGCTCTGGTCTTCGTTGCTGCGCGCGGGCTTTCTCTAGTTGCAGCGAGCGGGAGCTACTCTTCCTTGCAGTGCGCGGGCTTCTCATTGTGGTGAGTTCTCTTGTTGCGGAGCACGGGCTCTCAGCGCACGGGCTTCAGTAGTTGTGGCTCACAGACTCAGTAGTTGTGGCTTTCAGGCTCTAGGCTGCAGGCTTAGTAGTTGTGGCTCATGAGCTTAGTTGCTCCACAGCCTGTGGGAATCTTCCTGGACCAGGGCTCGAACCCGTGTCCCCTGCATTGGCAGGCAGATTCTTAACCACTGTGCCGCCAGGGAAGTCCTGGCAGGTGACTCCTGAGCCCTGATCTCTGCCCCCTTCCTCTGACCTTCTCCTTCCTTCAGATGGGACAAGAGAGGGTTATTCTGGGTCAGCAGAGGGGTGGGGGACAGGACTGTGAGGGTGCTGGTGTCCGCAATCAAGTCTTTCTAGCCTGTGTGATAATCCTTCTCGCAGAACCCAGGGGAGGGAAGAGGGACTTGGAGGCAAGGTAGGTATGACTCTGACTGCCATTGCCTGTCTGTATTTGCCTTCTTGTGTGTCTGGACACCCTTCTACGTCTGCCTGTTTGTCCCTATTTCTCGTCATTATCTGATGGCCGGCTGTTTTTGCACATGTTTTCCTCATGTTGGCTTTATCTGCGTGTCTGCTCTTTGCCGTCCATCCGTTTGGCTGACCACCATCTTCTGCTTCTTGCCCTTCCCTGCATTTCGGGTCAATAGGCCTCTGTCTGTTGGGTTCTGTCTATATACTCTGTCTGTCTAGTCTATCTATTGTGCCTCCTCAGAACCTGGGTCCCTCTGTCCTGGCTGGAGTCGCTCTCATGGTCTTGCTGATCCCGCTCAATGGAGCCGTGGCTGTGAAAATGCGTGCGTTCCAGGTGGGTGCTAGCAACTGCTCCTGCCTGGAGCCTTGGCCAGGTACCTGGCGGAGGGCAGTCACTAACCTGGGCCTTACCAACTACCTTGCTCACTGAGTACGGATGGCTCCAAGCCACTTTCACAAACCTTAGCTTACTCTAGCCCCCATCCCTGAGAGGGTTTTAAAAACATTCTCATTTTGCAGCTGAGGAACCAAGGCCAAGAGAGATTATAGCAAATCCAGAGTCAGGCAGAGCTGGGATTCAAACTCGCCTCTTCTGGTCTAATGAGAGTTTCTCCACCGCACTGTAATGAGTGTAAACAGCCAGTCATTCAGTCCTTTATTTGCAAGCATTTACTGATGTCTTCCCTAGCTTCCCACTGTACATAGGATAAATGACAAATTCCCTGCCACCACCCACCAGGCCCCTGCTCACCTTTCAATCCCTCACCTCCTGCGATATGGCCAAGTTTCATCCAGTATGGCCTTTCTTTTCTCCAAGTCAACAAGCTCTGAATACCTCTGGGCTACCATACATACTGTTCCCTGGCATGTGCGTCACCCTCCCTTCCTTGCCCAGTTCCCTCCCTTCCTTCACCTCCCAGCATAAACTCTGATTTCCCAGTCCCTACCCCGTTATTCTCTCCCAGAATCCTGTAACTCCCATCGGAGTATGCATAATAATTTATTAAGCATGTATTCAGGTGGTTGTTTGCTTCCTGTCTACCTCGCCCATCAGACTGTCAGCTTCATGATGGCCAGGGCCTTGAGTTGTTCATCATTATCTGCCCTGCATCTAGCACATGGCCTGGCACATAATAGGCACTCAATAAATTGGGGTGAACGAATAGATGGATTGGGCATGCTGCACCCTGGGTTATAGGGACTGGGGAACAAAGAGGAACAAGGGATCTATTCCCTCAGGCTCACATCGAGTTGAGGCAACATACATGCACAGGGTCCCCTATGAGAACGTGCCTTAGAAACCCAGAGAAAGGGCAGAGGATGCTGCCTGCGAGGGTCAGTGATGGGGCACGGAGGTTGGAGCTGGATTCTGTCCGGCAGAGAAGAGGGTAGGTCGGGCTGGGCATTTCAGGCTGGGGTGCAGCACAGGCAGGCAGGGAGGAGCAGTGAGCAGTCCGGCTGCCACGTGTGTGAGTGCAGGGAAGGTGTGAGCCCCTGTGGGTAGAGGTCTGGGGAGGGGCTCGGGGTGTGCACTTTCCACACTCTCCATAGGTAGAGCAAATGAAATTCAAGGACTCACGCATCAAGCTGATGAGCGAGATCCTGAGTGGCATCAAGGTGCTGAAGCTGTATGCCTGGGAGCCCAGCTTCCTGAAGCAGGTGGAAGACATCCGGCAGGATGAGCTCCGGCTGATGCGCCAGACTGCCTACCTCCATGCCACGTCCACTTTCATCTGGATATGCACCCCCTTCCTGGTGAGGCAGCCCTGCCTGGGCTGGCGTCCCGCCTCCTGCCTGGCCAGCCTGGGCCTCTGGACCCTGCAGATGCGACCCTGACACCCATCCCCACCACTGCCCAGGTGACCCTGACCACCCTCGGGGTGTACGTGTCCGTGGACAAGAACAATGTGCTGGATGCTGAGAAGGCCTTTGTGTCCGTGTCCCTGTTCAACATCTTAAAAATTCCCCTCAACATGCTGCCCCAGTTAATCAGCAACCTGGCCCAGGTAATGCTGGATAGGGCCGGGGGTTCTGCTGGAGTTTGGCCAGGTTGATGGGGTCACTTAGGGTCAGGGGATAATCAGGGAGCGTTATTGGAATCAGGGGAGGGCCATATGGCATTATGAAGAATTGTCCCAAGTTGAATGAGGTCATTGGAGTCAGGGGCCATTTGGAGTCAGAGGAAGTCAGGTAAGGTCCTTGGAAACCCAAGTTCTGGAGACAGCCTCCTGTTACCAACCTGGACCCTGTCTTTGGCCGTGGGAGCCGGCCAAGACTCCGTCATGGGAGGGGCCCTAGCACCAGCCTCTGGGCCCTCAGGGGGCCCAGCCTCACCCAGGAAGTTGGGGGCCAGCAGGGGTAAGAGGAGATGGTACAGGAAGAGCACAGCTTCCAGGGCTGACCCACACCCTTCTGCATGCAGACCAGTGTGTCTCTGAAACGGATCCAGCATTTCCTGAGCCAAGATGAACTTGACTCCCAGTGTGTGGAAAGGAAGACCATCACCCCAGGTCCAAACAGCCTCTACCTGGGCTGCCCCTGCCCCAGCCACTGCTCCAGAAAATTCTCGCTTCCAAGCTTTTAACTTTTCTCTTGGGACCCCCTTTTCTTCATCCTCTTATCTGCTCTCACTCTGTGCCCGCCTTCCTCCTCTTCTGGCTCTTTCCTCTCCTCTCGTCATCCCTCTCCAGGCCTCCCCCACCACCTTCCTTCCCTAGGGCTCCCCCTGCTCCTCCCCAGGACTTCCTGTCTCCCCTCCCTCCCTCCCCCCCCCCCCCCCGCCACAAGACTCCCCGCCCTCCCCCTAGGGCTTCCCACTCCTCTCCCCACCCAGGGATCCTCCTCCCCTTGCCCTGGGCCCCCTGACGCTGTACACCTCTGTCCTCCCAGGCTATACTGTCACCATACACAATGGCACCTTCACCTGGTCCCAGAACCTCCCACCCACCCTGCACAGGTACCAGCTTCCCTTCCCTTCTCAGCTGCCTGAAGTGAGCCAAAGGTCAGATCAATAATGGAACCCAGCCCCACTCTCACGCTTCAGTCTTTGGCCTGAGAAGCAGGAAGAGCCTCAGCTTGCCAGGGTGGTGTCTGAAAGGGAGGAGGGCTTGGGTCTCCAGGGGGAAGGTGGGGGACCAAAACCCTGATTCCTCCTCTGACTGGGCTACTTGTCTTCTTGCCCCCAGCCTAGATATCCAGGTGCCAAAAGGGGCACTAGTGGCTGTGGTGGGGCCTGTGGGTTGTGGGAAGTCCTCCCTGTTGTCTGCCCTGCTGGGAGAGATGGAGAAGCTGGAAGGCAAGGTGTATATGAAGGTGAGAGGGGCAGGGACTCCTGGGAAGGGAAGCTTGACCAGGCCTTGGGCAAACCCCGAGGTAACCTTCTCCTTTGGCCAGGGCTCTGTGGCCTACGTGCCCCAGCAGGCGTGGATCCAGAACTGCACTCTTCAGGAAAACGTGCTGTTTGGCCAAGCCCTGGACCCCAAGCGGTACCAACAGGCTCTGGAGGCCTGTGCCCTGCTAGCTGACCTGGAGGTGTTGCCTGGTGGGAGCAAGACAGAGATCGGAGAGAAGGTACAGGCTCCTCTTCCATCCTCGGGGGAATTAGCACATAGAGCTGCCCACCTCAGTCCAGCCCAGGTCCAGATATGCATTCATTCATTCATTCATTCACACAATCGTGTAGTATGATGCCTAGCTGTGTGCTAGGCACTGGTGAAAGAGAGCTATTACTGGGGGAAATTGACTTGTAAACAGGTAGGGGCTGTAGAATGTCCTGGGGGCCAGGCTGAAGGCCTGTGCAGGGTACTGGAAGGCAGTAACGGGGGTAGTCTGCATAAGGAAAAGCATCACTTTTGAGCCGACTCTTAATAGCTAAGGAAGAAGCTCTCATCATTCATCAGATTTTGTTACATACCTACTATATGCCAGGCAATATTATACAGTAGTAAATACACCAGACTAAACTCTCTGCCTTCATATAGCTTACCCTCTACTGGGGGAAAGAGACGATAGCAAGATAAATCAGTAAAATATATAATATTGGATAAATGCTAAGGGGAAAGAATGAAACAGGGAAGGGATATAGGATATGTGCAGGGTTGTATTGTTAGCGTGCTTTGGGAAAACCTCACTGGGAATCGGAGACTTGAACAAAGTGAGGGAGTGGTCCGTATCTTCGAACATGAAGCCCTGTCTGGGACATCTGAGGCAGAGAGAGCAGTAAGTGCAAAGGCCCTGAGGCAGGAGTGTGATCGGGGCACTTAAGGACCAGCAAGAAGAAGAACAATGTGGATGGAGTGGAATGAGCAGGGATGAGGAGGAGGAGATGAGGTCAGTGAGGTGTCCAGACAGCCAGGTCACACTGGGCCTTGGAGACCACTGTAAGAACTGTGGCTTTTACCAAGTGACGGAAAGCCTTTGAAGGTGTGAGCCGAGGGGGTGGTGGGTGGACTGGCATTTCTGTGCAATTTGGTGTGACTGGAGGTTAGAAGGGGTGTGGAAGAAACAGGGTAAGGTAGAGCCTTGAAGACTTTGATTAAGGTTTTGGCCTTTACCCTAAAAACCATGGGACATCAGTGAAAGTTTTTATTTTTTAATTAATTTATTAATTTTTATCAGTCGCAAAATATACATAACATAAACCTTTACCTTAGAAATCCTTTTAAGTATATAGGTCAGTAGTGTTAAGTACATTCACACTGTTGTACAGCCAGTCTCCAGAACTCTTTTTATCTTGCAAAACTAAAACTCTGTACCCATTAAACAGCAACTTTTACTTATCCATTCATCCATCAATGGATACTTGGGTTGCTTCCACCTTTTAGCTATTGTGACTAATGCTGCTATGAACATGGGTGTGCAAAGGTCTTTTCAAGACCCTACTTTCAATTCTTTTTAGTACATACCCAGAAGTGGAATTGCTAAATCATAATTCTATTGTTTTTTATTTTTTGAGGAACTGCCATACTGTTTTCCATAATGGCTGCACCATTTAACATTCCCACCAACAGTACACCAGGTCTCCAACTTCTACACATTCTGGACAACACTTGTTTTCTGGGGTGGTTGTTTGGTTTTTTGTTTTGGTTTTTTGGTCATAGTCATCCTAATGGATGTGAGGTGGTATCTCATTGAGGTTTTGATTTGCATTTATTTCCCAGTGATTAGTAATGTTGAGCATCTTTTCATGTGTCTATTGGTAGCTTGTATATCTTCTCTGGAGAAATGTCTATTCAAGTCCTTTGCCCACATTTTATTCAAGTTGTTTGGTTTTTTGTTGTTGAGCTGTAGGAGTTCTTTATACATACTAGATATTAACCCCCTATCAGATATATGAGTTGCAAATATTTTCTCCTATTCTGAAAGTTGCCTTTTCACTCTGCTGATTGTGTCCTTTGATGCACAGAAGTTTTCAATTTTAATGTGGTCCAATTTTTCTATTTTTACTTTTGTTGCTTGTGCTTTTGGTGTCTTATCCAAAAAAATCATTGCCAAGTCCAATGTCATCAAACTTTTCCCTTGTGTTTTCTTCTGAGTTTTATAGTTTCACCTCTTTTTTTATATACTAAAATTTCAGTGTCTCAAAGCAAAGACATCCTCTTACATAACTATAGTTGAGTTATATCAAAATCAAGAAATTTATCATGAACACAGTATTATTACCTAATTCACCGTCTGACATTCGAAATGTCATCATTTGTCTCAGTAATGTCTTTTTTAGCTATTTTCTTTCCTGGTCTAGGGTTCAATCCAGGATCATGAGTTGCATTTAGTTGTCATATCTCTTTATTCTCAATAAATCTGGATAATTCCTCACTCTTTGTCTTTTAGAGCATCAACACTTTTGAAGAGTACAGGCCAGTTATTTTGCAGAATGTTTCTCAATTTGAACACGATTAGATTCGGAATATATTTTTGGGGGGAAAAAACCAAAGAAGTAACGTTGTGTCCTTCTTGGTGCATCATATCAGGAGGCACACGATGTCAGTTCATGCGTTACTGACAATGTTAACTTTGATCTCTTGATTGAGGTGGTATGGTCTACTGATGATTTCATTTTATAACTTTCATTGATGATTTTTGCCTGAGTCAGTGTTTACTGTGATGTTGGCCAAATGTTGATTTTATAACTCCATTCCTTCTATAGTTATTAGTTGGCTTATTACTTATTCATTAATTTTTTTATATCAACGTGGGCTCATGATTTCTTATTTGATTCAATGTGTTATAATCCATTACCATCATTTTTTATCTTGACGTTCAACTTGTCAGTGAAGAGTTTTAAGCAGGGACAGGAATTGCATTTTGAAAAGCTGCCCTGGCTGCAGTGTGCAGGGGCCCAAAGGCACAGGAACCAGTGAGGGGGCTCTCATGGTGCCCTGGGGAAATGAGGGCCTGAGCCTGGCAGTGGGGATGGGAAATTTTTAAGTAGGAGTCGAGATTATAGGAATCCAGAGTAGACCTCCTGATCTACGATACGACTCCTCCTTCCCACCTCTCCTGGACCCACACTGACCTCGCACACACAAGCCTGATTTAGTGCCCAGAACCTAGTAGCACTGGAGAAAGACTGGTTGGTTGAATGCAGGCACGTTCACGCATCTCAGTCACTACAGCTTCCATGTCCACCCCTTGCTTCTCAGCAGCTCCAGCTCCCAACCCACATTTGTTCTCCCCGGGGGTCAGTTTCTCAGGGTATCCCCAAAGAACTGGGCCTGTTCCAGAGGGAATGAGGAAAGCTGGTGGTAGGAAAGCAGGCTATGTGTCTGGGGTCTGCCCTCTAGGCCCAGCTCTGCTGCTGTGTGCCTCAGTTTCTGCATAATGGGTTTAAGGAGTGAACTTACCTCCCCTCTGGTACGTGAATGATCTCAGGGTTGATGAATTCTGGGGTGGATGCTGGGTTTCCATCCTTGCTTTTGCCCTTAATAGTTTGGGACCCTGGACAAAGCCATTAACATCTTGAGCTCTAGTTTCTTCATCTAGAAAGTGGGGCTAATGATACCTCCCTGGAAAGACTGACAAGAGGACCAAATGGGATAATTGTTATGAAAGTCATCCGAGGGCTTCCCTGGTGGCGCAGTGGTTGAGAGTCCGCCTGCCGATGCAGGGGACACGGGTTCGTGCCCCGGTCCAGGAGGATCCCACATGCCGCGGAGTGGCTGGACCCGTGAGCCATGGCCGCCGAGCCTGCGCGTCTGGAGCCTGTGCTCCACAAAGGGAGAGGCCACAGCAGTGAGAGGCCCGTGTACCGCAAAAAAAAAATAAAATAAAATAAAAAAAGAAAGTCATCTGTGAACCATATGGTTGATGGGAGAGTAAAAGTCCTATTAAGGACCTCCTGGGGATTTCCAGCCTCCCAGAGTATGAAGGTGGAAGGCAGGGAAACCAGCTGGGCAGGGAGCAGGATGTCCTCACCTGCCCTGGGAGGACTCTGAGAGCCACCACCCCTTCCTCCATGGCCTTAGAGCTTCCCAGATACAGGACCAGGCATATGAAGTGTAAATTTAGAGGTCTGCCTTTTTGAATGACAACAGGCAGAGCCCTTGTCCCCCTTGTGATGACCTGACTCCCTTCTACCCAATACACACCTCTCACCTCCCTCCTCCAACCCATCCAGGGCATTAACCTGTCTGGGGGCCAGCGTCAGCGGGTCAGTCTGGCCCGAGCTGTTTACAGTGATGCTGACATTTTTTTGCTGGATGACCCATTGTCAGCCGTGGACTCCCACGTGGCCAAGCATATCTTTGACCGAGTCATTGGGCCAGAAGGTGTGCTGGCAGGAAAGGTGAGGCCTCCCAGAGGCTAAGGGGGCTAAGGTGAGGTCTAGGGCCACAGGAGAAGACTGGTGGGAGGCCAAGGGGTTCGGGTGAGACCTGGAGGTATGGAGGGCCTGAGGAACAGGAGCATGGGCTGGGCAGCGGGGGAAACCTGGGGCGGGGGTGGGGGACGGTGCCCCTCAGGCACTGAGCCAGCTGCGGTGAGCACGGGGTGAGCCCCTGACGTGCCTGCTCATACTGCTGGCACACAGGCACCTCACACTCGCTCCGTGGCCCCGCGCTGTGCCAGGGGTGTGTGCTGAGGGCAGTGGGAGTGATAGCCTGCTGCCTTCTCCCCAGACACGGGTGCTAGTGACGCACGGCATCAGCTTCCTGCCCCAGACGGACTTTGTCATAGTGCTAGCTGACGGGCACGTGTCTGAGATTGGCACTTACGCAGCCCTGCTGCAGCGCAATGGCTCCTTTGCCAACTTTCTCCGCAACTATGCACCTGATGAGGCCAAGGAGCACCAGGAGGCCGACAGCAGGACCGGTATCTGCCATCCTGGGCCCTCCGGATTCCCCTGCCCTCCCAGCATCTCCCCTGTCCCGGAGCCTCTGAGTGTCTGTGGACAGGCCCAGTGTTTGACAAGGGAGGTTCTGGGGAAGTTGGACCATCTGTGTGATGTCAGACATCACCAGCAGGGAAAGTGACCGGGATGGATTCAAGTCCTTCCTCCTCATCTTCCTTCATGTGTCAAAAGGGCCTAAGGGCCCAGGCCCAGCTTGTACGGCAAAACTGTTTCACAGATGAATTGTTTAGTTAATACGCAAATGCTTGGAAAAGTCATTTATTTATCAACAAATATTTATTGAGCAATTACTACATCCAGGCACTATTCCAGGCGCCGAGACAGCAATGAACAAACAGAAAAATCCCTGTCCTCGTGGAGCCTATTGAGACCCCCTTGTTGCCCAGTCCTGGCTCCCCAACCCCAGGCTCCTGGCTGGCTCACAGACCTTCCCCTGGGCTTTCTCGCCTACTTCCGTATAGGCAGCTAACATGTCTCGAGCATTTACTAAGGGCTGTGCCCCTTGCAAGCTCTTGACACACATTCCCTCCTTTAATCCTCACAATGACACGATGAAGTAGGTACTATTATTATCCCCATTTTACCCGCCTGCCTAAACTCATGCGGTGAGGAAGTGGGATTTTAGCTCAGCCAGTCTGACTCTAGAGCCCAAGCTCCTGACCCTTGTATTTGAATCCCCTTCTGCGTGGTCCCTGTGGGGAGCTTTGCTTCCCGTCTAACCTGAGTCTTTCTCGCCCCCCTTTTTCTTTCCAACACGAAACTCGTCCTTTATTTTTATTGCTGTTCTTGCTGCCCCCTCAGTCCCTCTCACCTCGCCTCTCGCTTGTCCATTCAGGCCTCTTCATTGGCGTGGGGCGGGGCATACCAGGGGCTTGCGGGGTGAGCTAGCCAAGCTCTCCTTTCTGCCTCCCCGCTGCAGCCTTGGAGGCCAAAGAGGATGAGGAGGTGCTGCTGATTGAGGACACGCTCAGCAATCACACAGACCTGACGGATAATGAGCCAGTGACATATGAGGTCCAGAAGCAGTTTATGAGGTGAGCACCTGGGAGCTCTCAGCCCCTGGGAGATGGTACCAGGGCTCCCAAGCCCTGACGGGGGGCGCAGGTGGGCGTTCTCCCTGACACACCCCGGGCCTCCGGCTGCAGCCTGAACCTCCTTCTGGGGCTCTGTCTGTGGCTGTGCTGGAGGCCTCCTCCCTGGGCCTGACCAGTTGCCTCCACAGACAGCTGAGCGCCATGTCCCTGGAAGGAGAGGGCCAGGGTCGGCCTGTGCCCAGGAGGCGCCTGGGTGCGGCAGAAAAGGTAGTGCAGGCAACAGAGGCAAAGGCGAGCCGTGTGCTGACCCAGGAGGAGAAGGTGGAGACGGGCACTGTGAGTAGCTTGGGCGGGGAGGGATGGAGAGGGTGGGCAGGCCCCTAGCAGTCCCGGGGCTCCCCGGAGTCCTCTGTGCAACCGCTGTGGCCATGCAGGTGAAGCTGAGTGTGTTCTGGGATTACGCCAGGGCCGTGGGGCTCTGTGCCACGCTGCTCATCTGTCTGCTGCACGGGGGTCAAAGTGCGGCTGCCATTGGGGCCAACGTTTGGCTCAGTGCCTGGACCGGTGAGGCCGTGGTGAACGGCCAGCAGAACAACACCTCCCAGAGGCTGGGCGTCTACGCCGCCTTGGGATTTCTGCAAGGTGAGCCTGCAGAGATACCTAGAAGGGGCTACAGTGGCCCCTTCCTCACCTCTGGGCTGCTGGGCCCCCCAAACCATGCCCTTGCCTCTGAATCTCTCTCCACTGTCGCTGCCCCAGGGACTCCCTAACCCACCCTAGCAGTCTACCTGCCTCTGAGCCTGCCTAGTTCACCGAGGCTATCCCCCGTCTCGGAACCTGCCCCTGCATGCCTGCCACCTGGCCCAGGTGAACAAGCGCCCCTCTCCTCCTGCACCAGGGCTCCTGGCGATGCTGTCAGCCATCACGGTGGCGGTGGGAGGCGTCCAGGCCGCGCGCTTGCTTCACCAGGCACTGCTGCACAACAAGATGCGCTCGCCACAGTCCTTCTTCGATACGACGCCCTCAGGCCGCATCCTCAACCGCTTCTCCAAGGACATCTACGTCATCGATGAGGTTCTGGCTCCCACCATCCTCGTGCTGCTGAATTCCTTCTACAACTCCATCTCCACCCTCGTGGTCATCGTGGCCAGCATGCCACTCTTCGCTGTGGTCATCCTGCCTTTGGCTGTCCTCTACCTCTTTGTGCAGGTGTGCCCTGAGTGGGTGGGTGTGGCTTTTTGTGGGCACGGCCGTTGTGTGGCCGGGGCTCTCCCGGGGGCCACCAGTAGTGGGATGTAGGGAGGTCAGGCCCCGCAGCTTCACTGCTGGATTTGGTTCAGTAAATACCTCTTGGAAACTCATTTTCCTCACCTGTAAAATAGAATCATAGAACCTACCTCACAGAGTTGTTGATAGGATAAAATGAAATCCTTGTAAATTGTGACTGGCCCTGGAACTCCTTCCTGCTGGCTATTTTTTTTTTTTTTTTTTTGCGGTACGTGGGCCTCTCACTGTTGTGGCCTCTCCCATTGCGGAGCACAGGCTCCGGACGCGCAGGCTCAGCGGCCATGGCTCACGGGCCCAGCCGCTCCGCGGCATGTGGGATCCTCCCGGACCGGGGCACGAACCCGTGTCCCCTGCATTGGCAGGTGGACTCTCAACCACTGCGCCACCAGGGAAGCCCCTGCTGGCTATTTTTTAGGAAAATATTGTCAACAGTTTGAGACACATTATCCTTCCCTTCTTTTTAGATATATCTAAACTTGCATACATGTTTTTAACATGGATGAGTTGATATCATTCAGATACAGCTACCTATAAGAGGCATATGTGTTGCTAAGCCCCTATCCTGCCGTCAATTAATCAGTCGATGCAGGTAATCCACAGGTGGCCAGAAGCTCAGGCCTGTGTGTGAAGACTGTGCTCTGTGCTGGGACGGGGGACTCTCAGATGCAAATCCTACGTGGCCCTGGCCATCTTGGGGCCCACAGGGTAGAAGATGGAAAGTGGAGGCAGAACTGTGTTTTCGTGGGGCTGAAGTTTAAACAACTGGGGGGTGGGGCGGGGAGAGGCTCTTTAAGGAAAAGAATACAAAATTATCTTATGTTTGCAAATTTTGCAAAATTTTGATTGTCTGAACACACTGCTAGGGCCCCTAAGTGGAGACAGGCATCGTCACTGACAGGAGGCAAAGCAGAGTCAGTGCAATAATCTAGGCCGCCGCAGAGGTGGGGGGGTCAGGAGCTGAGAGGCAGTCGGGAAAGGCTTCGTGGACAAAGTGGCCTGGAACAGTGAGCAGAGCTGACCAGGGGGGAAGGGTGGGATGAGTTCGTGGAGCCGTATCAGGCCCCCAAGTCTTGGGTTCTTCTGGGCGGAGCGGGAGGCAGGGAACAAGGTCTTCTGGGCCAGTGGAACTGACGGGGAGGCGGCTCACATGGGTCCAGAGGGCGTGCTGGGCTGAGCTGGGGCCCCACGGTCCTGACTCCAAGCTCCTTCTCCATCCCCTGTCAGCGCCTCTATGTGGCTACGTCACGGCAACTGAAGCGGCTGGAATCTGTCAGCCGCTCACCCATCTACTCCCACTTTTTGGAGACGGTGACCGGCTCCAGCGTCATCCGGGCCTATGGCCGCAGCCAGGACTTCGAGGCCATCAGTGATGCTAAGGTGGACACCAACCAGAGGAGCTGCTACCCCTACATGGCCTCCAACAGGTCAGAAGCAGCTCCCTCAGACCCTGCGCCTCCCATGAGTTTCCACCAGTGTCTCTGCGGGGGAGACCCTGGCGTTCTGGGCCCAGGCCCCGCCCTCCCCCTGAACAGCCCCCTTCTTGAACCTGCCCCATTTCCTCCTCGCCTAATCCCCGCAGGTGGCTGGGGGTCCGAGTGGAGTTCGTGGGCAACTGTGTGGTGCTCTTCACTGCACTCTTTGCTGTGATTGGGAGAAGCAGCCTGAGCCCGGGAATGGTGGGCCTGTCTGTGTCCTATGCCCTGCAGGTACGCAGAAGTCTGGGTCCTGGGTCAGGGCCACCACTGGGGCAGAGGCCACACAGGTTTCACAAGCATCTTCTGAGCACCTCGCTCTGCCGCAAAGGGGGGCCAGCCACAGGTTCTGCTCCCAGTCAAGGGTGGAGAGTCCCTCCCACCAGCAGGGGATGGTCCTGTGGGGCGCACAGACCTTAGTGGAGGAAGGCACAGAACGTAGGAGCCCAGAGGAGGTCTCTACCTTGGAGTGTTGGAGAAATTATCTTGGAGCTTGGCCCCAAGAGACAAATAGAATTGGCCCTGCCTGCATAAGATCTAGAGGTCAACCCTGACAGGGGTCTGGGGGCAGGGACGTGGAGAGCTGGAATACACCTCATTTCACAAGCCTGCAGAGAAAGTACACAAAGCAGGTAACTGGAGCCTGGGAAGGTCACCCTGATATCAGCCTATTGTCAAAGCGTTAAATAACCGCAGATGGAATTTTTGTGAGGCAGATCACATTTGCAATGCCTCCGGTGACTCAAGTTTTGAACGTTTTGTAAACAAAGGACAGTCCAGACAGGTCAGTCTTCTCAGACTTTAATGTGCATATGAATGACCTGGAGATCTTAAACTGTAGATTCTGATACTATAGACCTGGGGCTCTGGCTTCAGCGCTGTCTATCAAGACTCCTTGATCCACAAAGTGTGGTCCAAGGACCAGTTGCATCAATATCATCTGTGAGCTTCTTAGCCGTGTAGAATCTCGCGTCCCACCACAAACCTACTGAATTAGAAGCTACATTTTAACAAGATTCCCTGGGAAATCTTTCTTGTGCATATTGAAGTTTAAGAAACACTGGGCTGGGTGGACTTGTGTCAAGTCTGCATGGTCACTGCCTGAGGTGCAGTTGTGACTTGAGCCCCAGGTGGCACATCTATGGGTTTGCCCAGACCCACCTGGGTCATAGCCGGGATAGGATAGGAGCACAGTCAAGGAGTCTGACCTCCTCCCAGAGCCATTTCAGGGGGAGGAGAGATTGCCCCGCTTATGACCCAGTCCCTTTGGCTAGGTGACCTTGGCTCTGAACTGGATGATACGAACAATATCAGACTTGGAGTCTAACATTGTGGCCGTGGAGAGAGTCAAAGAGTACTCCAAGACGGAGACTGAGGTGGGTACGGGATGAGCCTGGGGCAGGGAGGGGCGCCTGGTGACCCACCATCCCTACCCCCCCAGGCCAGCTGTTCAGGTGGCGCTTCCTTCCTTCCTTCATTCATTCAGCCCTTCTTGAGTGTCAACCAGAGGTCTAGGTGAGGAGGTGTAGAGCAAGACAAGGTCTGCCCTCGAGCCGTTCCTGATGCCCTGAGGACAGCTCCCGTTGTTCCGAGCCCTCCTGGGTCCCAGTACCTTGTCCCCCTGGGGCCCCCCCGTCCCGTGCCCTGCCTCTGTCCCTCTGTCCGTGAGCTCAGCCAGCCTGGATGCTCTGCTCCACCAGCTCCCTTGCCCTGCGCTCGCTGTCCTCCTCACCCCAGCTGAGCCCATCTGTCTACCTTCGGAAACATGCCGGTGCTCAGCTGCTCAGACGCTGCTGGAGAAAATCACTGATTTTACTTCAAGTTTATAACCACACACCACGGCTGGGTGTTCCTGTTCTGCTTCTCCAAGAAGCGTGTGTTCCCACTTTCAGAAAGTTCTGTTTTGACCCTTCTCTTTCCTTAAGCCCCTACCTGCCCTTCTCCCTGGGCTCGGTCATCGGTCATCATAGGCTCAGTCATCAACCTTGCCTAGAGCTTCGGTGAGAAAACGGCTTTACGAGATGTGAACTCCCTCCGCCTTCCTGCCTCCAGACTTTCAAATCCGCCTGTGTCCCTTCCACCTTCTTCCTTTCCCATTTCAAACTCCATTCCCTCTACTTCCTCGCGTGGCCACCCAAGGACTTCACCCCTCAGTCACACCCTCCATCTGCAACATCACCCATCTTGCTCCCTCTGTCGGATGATTCCCATCCACACGCAAAAATAAGCTCCTGTAGCTTCCATTCTAGACACTCAAACCAACCCTCCCTTTCCCCTGTATCCTGTGTCCCATTTCTCTGCTCTCTTTTGTTGTGAAACTGGCTCTAAAATATGGTCTGCAGGTGCTCTCCCCCCTGCCTCATCACCCTGTGGCCTGGTTTCTGGCCCTGTCACTCCACTGAACCCACTTCCCGATGACTTTCCCACGTCCCCACCTAGGGACACTTTCCTGTTCTCATCTAATTCAACTGCTCAGCAACATTCAGACAACATAGCCCCTCGCTCCTACTTGGAAAGCACTTCGTGGCTTCTGTGGCCTGAGCTCCTGCCCTGTCAGCCCACATGGAGCCCCACCCCACCTGTTCCTCCCAACCTGGCCTCTCCTGCCCATGGGGCCCCCGTCTACCCCTGTCTTCCCCAGGCGTCCCCTATCATTGCCTCGTGCCCCGTTCTCTGGGATCTTCAAATCCTCCCTCTTCATGCCTAGCATTCCCATATCCCCTCTCTACACACGTGATCCTGTCTCCACATTCTCAAAAATTCTGCCCCCAACCCTACTGTCCATTCTTCTAACACCTCCTCAAGAGAGCGGTCGACCTATACGGGCTGCTTTGCTTTTTGACTGCTGACAGCCTGACCCCCCATTTCAAAACACCCTCCCCTCTCCCTCCTCGAAACAGCAGCAGGGAGATCCTTTAAAAACACACCAAATCATGTTATTCCTCCGTGCATGGCCCTACATCTTACTCGGGGTAAAAAAACATAGTCCTTAAAATGGCCAGCAAAGCCCTATGTGATGGGGCCGTCCACTACTTGTCTCCTGCCTCTCCCCTTGGTCACTGTGATCCAGACACACCTGGAAGTATTTGTACTCGCCATTCCCTCTGTCAGGCATGCCCTTCCCCCAGATATCTACTTGTCTTGTTCCTTCCCTTCCTTCAGGTCTTTATTTAAATATCACCTCCTCCAAGAAGCCTTCCCTGACCACCCTGTACAGAATAGCAACACCAGGCACTTATCCACACTCATCACCATCTGACATCATGTAGACTTACTTATTTGTCAACAGTATGCCCCCCTAGACTCGGATGTAAGCCTCATGGGGACAAGGACTTTGTTTTGTTTACCATCGTTGACCCCACTACCTGTCACGGAGTAGCCACTCAATAATAAAGAATGGTGAAAGGGGGAGCGAGGGCAGGTGGGAGGGGCCGCTTATGGCCGGGGGGCACGGGGGAATAGGGGAGAGCAAAGTTCTGTGGGGAATAATGTCAGAGAGATAAAGAGACATTGAACCACAAGGTTGGGTCACATGAGCACCAGGGCCTCCCCACCAGGGTCCCTAGTGGGTGAGGATGGCAGGGGCCTGGGGAGGGAGGCAGACCAAAGTTGGGAGACGGCTGGGCTGGGGAAGAGGCGCCCCCCTGATGAGGAGCCTGTCTTCCCCTGGCGGCCAGGCCCCCTGGGTGGTGGAGGGCAGCCGTCCGCCAGCGGGCTGGCCACAGCAGGGTGACGTGGAGTTCCGGAATTACTCTGTGCGCTACCGGCCAGGCCTGGAGCTGGTGCTGAAGAACCTGAGTCTACAAGTCCGAGGTGGCGAGAAGGTGCGTGTGGGGCGGGTTTTTCCCTGGGGAGCGTGGGTCTGTGGGATGGCAGGGGCCCAGCCCAAGGGTCTGCTTGGCCTCCCAGGGGCGTCCTGGCAACAGCCCCGCAGACCCCCAGCCTCCCCCTGACGACCCCCCACTGCCTCCAGGTGGGGATCGTGGGCCGCACTGGGGCTGGCAAATCGTCCATGACCCTCTGCCTGTTCCGCATCCTGGAAGCCGCGGAGGGCGACATCCTCATCGACGGCCTCAATGTGGCCGACATCGGGCTCCATGACCTGCGTTCTCAGCTGACCATCATCCCCCAGGTAGCAGCCTGGCGTGGGCTGGCCACACTGACCCGTGACCCTGGCGGCAGGTCCTACCCCTGCTCTCTAGCTTAGAGTTCTAGACTGGGACCTCTCTCTGGGAGGCTGGAGAGCAGGACGGCAGGACCAGAGCCACAGAGCGGCCCCCGTCGTGGGTCTGGAAGGGTCAGGTGTCTCCTGCCCAAGAAGACCCTGTCTTCTGACCTCTTGGACCAGCAGAACAACAGGCCCCTCCACACAGCCCACCCCAGAGGCCTTCTATCCTGGTCTCCTGGTTTCACAGCTCTGAGTTACATTTCCCTTTTTCTGACTCCTCTGGGGTATTTTTTTCTTCTGACTGGACACTTTGGAGTCAGATTAGCGGTTCAGGCTTCTGCCTTAGTGCAGGATTTTGGGTTGGCAAAACTGAGGTTTATCACTTCCCCACAGGTGTTTTTCTATCTCCTTGGCCATTGCCTCCCTCCTGGAGGGCTGGGGTCAGAGTGGGAATGCCGCCACCTCAACCCCTTTCTTGTTCCCTGGCCTCGGGGCCCATGGCTCCCTATGGGGCCTGAGCTGCCTCCCTCTGAGGCCTTGCTTTGTCCCCAGGACCCCATCTTGTTCTCGGGGACCCTGCGCATGAACCTGGACCCCTCTGGCAATTACTCGGAGGAAGACATGTGGCGAGCCTTGGAGCTGTCCCACCTGCACACGTTTGTGAGATCCCAGCCGGCAGGCCTGGACTTCCAGTGCTCCGAGGGCGGGGAGAATCTCAGGTAACAGCTGGGAGTGGGTGGGTCAGGGATAGCACTCTGCAGCACTATAGAGGGTCTAGCATCAAACGACACCAAATCCAGGCCAGCCCCCTCCTGCCCTCCCACTCCCATCTCAGCCAGCGTGGACGCAGGGGGCACTGTCTTGTATTGGGCATATTCTGTGTGCCAGGCACTGTGCACTACTTCACTGACTCCTCACACACACAAGCTCCAGAGAAACTGAGGCGGGGCCAAAGTCACACAGCTGGGAGAAGACATGCCTGGGAGGTTCCAAAGCCCTAATCGGTCCTCTCCTGTGAGATTGTCAGTGTGGTGCTTGGCCTGAGGAGGGGTTGTGGGCTGAACCTGTGGAGCAGATAAGAGGAAACCTACAGAGTTTTAGAGAAATCTTAGATATTTTCCAAGGTGGATGCAATTTTGTTTGTGGTTTAGAAATGGGCATAGTGAGCTCTCCGGGCCTTTCTTTGCTTCCTTATAGCCCCAGACTTTATATCACCAGTCACTGTGCCGTGTATAGGGAGGGCCAGAGTCACTTCTTACTGAGTCTAAAGGCTTGAGACACTTGTACCTGTGTTAGTTGTGTGATTTGGAGCAAGCTGCTTAACCTCTTTGTGCCTTCTTTTCCTTTACTCTGAAAGGAGTATGGGATAATAACAGTCCCATACCTGTTAGCACCGTGCCGCCCAATAAAAATATACTCTGAGCCACATATATGTAAATAAAATTTGTCTAATAGCCACATTAAAAAAAAAAAGAAACTGGTGAAATAAATTTTAATTGTGTATTTTATGCAGCCTAATATATCTAAAATATCATTTCAACATGTAATTGATACAAAAGCTATTACGGATAGTTTGCATTTTTTCAAGTGTAAAATCCCGTGTGTATTTTTACACGTACAGCACATCTCAATTCAGACGTGTCGTGTTTCAAGTGGTCAACAGTCACATGTGGCTAGTGGCCATCATCTGGACAGAGCAGTCTTAGGGTTATTGTGGTGAAATGGAAAGCACTTGGGACTGGATATACTCCTGAGAAATTTAGCTATTCGTATGATTCTACTCGGGCCATACCTACGGACTGGACTCTCTCCAAAAAAAAACAAAAACCTGTACATTTGCTCAGCACTTAATAGTGTTCAAGGTACTTTGGCCTCTACTATCTCCTTTCATCTTTACTGCAGTCCTGTGGGCCAGAAACGAGGCTCCAGAGCATAAAATTATTTGCCCAAAGCTGCTCAGCTAGCAAGGGGTGAGGCAAGGGCTCAGGGAAGTGGGAGCTTCTGCCCCCAAACTTTCCTTGCTGCATCATAGCCATTGGTGGGATGCCCCCACCTCCCCAGGCAGCCCTGTAAGGATGAATGTGCACAGTACCTGGACTTCACTTACACAACCATGTGTGTTACACAACCATGGTTGTTACACAACCATGGGGTGGCTGGCGGACGGGCCTAGGCTTTCAGACCCTGTGCCCCACAGCTGTTGTTTGGTCCATTCTCCTATCCTTGCGTGCCATCAGCACCTCTCCCCAGAGCATCCCCTCCATCCCCACACCCACCAGGATCTGAGACAGAAATCCACTCCCCTCCTCCCTCACTGAGCTTGTAGCCACTTTAAGTATAACATGTATCCTGTGCCAGTCCCACCATAAATCAACCCTGAGCTCTATCTGGTGGCTCATTCTGCTGCCAAAACCTTCATAAGTTGCGGGAATAGGCCGGGGAGAGAGCCTGGCCTTCGCTCCGCTGTAGTGACTCACCCCTTGCGGGAAGTCCCTGGGTGTGGGGGGTGCTGCAGCTTCTGTGGTTGGGAACACAGCCTCTCTTTGTTCATTATCTCTAGCTTCCAAGGCAGGAGGCTGAAGGTATGCGTTCCGCTCCTCCTCCGCCTTCCCGGGGACCAGACGCGGGGAACCCCCGTAGCCTCCTCTACCCTGTCCCTTCCTTGTTCCCACAATGGAACCCTGACCTATATTCCCCACGGGGGCGGAAGATGACTAAATGGTGTGATATTAGGCTCAGCAAGATAACATGATGTGTGCAAATATCCAGGAGGAGTCATTTATGTGTGTTATTACTAAGGTGTAAATGACTGAGAGATTGAAGCAGAGAAACACGGTGACACTGGCTGAGGAGTGAGGAGAGGGAAGAAAGCACGGGAAGAAGAGACCAGGGGTGCCAGAGACAGGCTGGGGATTTCACAATGTTGTTAAGTCCTGGCTCTACCCGCAAGGCCCCTCGTTATCCCTGTGGTGTCCAGACCTCAACTCGGTGTTCCAGGAGTACTGGGCTAAGGCAGAAATGGGAGAGGTTAGACAGAGAGCCAGCCCTGGGCCATTGCGAAGGAGTGGAGACAGAAACAGTTTGGGGAAGGAGGCCTGGGGTCAGGTTGGGGGCACCCAGCTAGAGATACCTTGCCTTCCCCATTTTCAGCGTGGGCCAGCGGCAGCTTGTGTGCCTGGCCAGAGCCCTGCTTCGCAAGAGTTGCATCCTGGTTTTAGACGAGGCCACGGCCGCCGTCGACCTGGAGACCGATGACCTCATCCAGGCCACCATCCACACCCAGTTTGAGACCTGCACGGTGCTGACGATCGCCCATCGGCTCAACACCATCATGGACTACACCAGGTGGGGCACCGGAACCCAAGCAGGGAGGGACCTGGTGGGGTCGCCTGGGCCGTGGGCAAGTGGCAGGCAGATTCAGGCTATCTGGATATGTGGATATGGGAGCCTCGTGGGATCGTCTAAGGTTTTGGGGGGCAGGGCAGAAAGGCGTGGGTTATCTGGGCGCCGGGGGCACAGTGATGCCTTCTGAGACCCAAGGGACACCTTGGGGTTACCAACCTGTGGGGAAGGGGCACACTGGGGCTCCTTAGGCATGGCCCACAGCCCCCCCCCACCCCTTCATACCATGAGGTGAGGGGAACCAGATCCTTCAGGCCAAATCCCGTCACTTCCTGAGCACTGTTTCCAGAGTGCCCACGTGGCCATGGCTTCATTTGAGCCTCATTCCCATCCTGTGAGGTAGGCGTACAGACCAGGAAGTCACTGAGGAAAGGTGCACGATGCTCGGGTCCCACGCAGAGTAGATGCTTTGTTGTGGGAAAGCAGAGGGCTGAGTCCCAAGCCTGGCTCTGCCGCGACTGCTGTATGACATTGGGCGATTCACAGAACCTTCACGAACCTCTCTCTCTCTCAGGGTTTTTGTAAGGAGTCAATGAAACAAAGCGTTAAAAGTGCAGGTGACTGGAGGGATGCGAGGGAGCCACAAGAGGGAGGAGATATGGGGATATATGAATACGTATAGCTGGTTCACTTTGTTATACAGCAGCAACTAACACACCATTGTAAAGCAATTAGACTCCAAAAGAGATGTTAAAAAAAAAAAAGTGCAGGTGATCCTCGGAAATGTTGTCCTTTATAATTCTCACTAGAACCAGCTTCTCAAAGGACTAGGGAAGGAGCCTTGCTCTTGGTATCTCTCGGCTTCGGTGGGGAGGCAGCTCGCTCGGCCAAAAGGAGAAACGTGTGACCTGTTTGCCCACTGCGTCTAAGGTCAAGGTGTGCTGCTGGAGGACAGGGGAGGGGCTGGGTGGCTCAGAAGCCCGATGGAAGCGAGCTGGTGCTGGCCTGCCAGGCTGGCTCCCTTGGAGACACGGGAGCTCCGAGCGAGGAAGAGGCAGGAGGCTGCAACAAATCTATGCTGAAGGAGTGTAGTGGGAGTACGTCAGCAAGGCTTCATTCACAAAACAAACACCTGCAGGGCACGGCGAGGTGGGGAGATACATGGACAAGGCAAGGCAATGGGCAGACCTTGGCCCTCTCTCAGAAGTTCCCCACACAGCTCCCAGGGGCTTGGGGACCAAGCTGAGAATGCCTGATGCTACTGCCTGTTCCATCCCTACCACACACCACCCCCTCCACTCCCATCCAGGATCCCACTGGAAAAAGGGAGGGTGGGCAGGAAGGCCCGGGCCCTGGGTCCAGACAAGGGAAAGGGCTGGACTGAGAGGATCTCTTCCCAGGCCTAACTGAAAATGGTTTTCACCAGCAGCCCTGAGGGGCGAAAACTCGAACTGACCTTGGGGTAGGGAGTTCAGTCATTCGAGTGAGGCAGGCAGAGATTAATCAAATAATCATGCTACTGAACGTGTAATTAGAGCCTTCAGGAAGGAAGCAGGAGTCCACACGTGTAGGCCAGAGGAAGCCAATCCACACAGGGCAGCCAGGACACTTATTCTCCAAAGGAAGGGGAGCACCAGCCAAGCCCTAAAGGATGAGTAAAAGTTGGGGAGCAGGGGAGGAGATGGGGTAGGGAGGGAGCTGAAAATTTCAGGAAAAGGCTGCATCACATGCAAAGGCCCTGAGGTAGGAGGGCACATGAGGCCGGAGTAGAAAGGGTGAAGGGGCGGTAGAACCAAGAGGACGGGGAGAAAGAGGCCTCACGCTGCTGCACTGTGAGGACCACGGGAAAGCAGTCAGCCCTTACCCTAAAGGCAACGAGAAGCCACTGAAGCGAGGCGGGCAGTCTCCTGGGCCTCAATTTGGGCAGTGGCTAGGCAGCGATGTCCACAGACACACATCTTCCCAGGACACGTTTCTGGGAGCCCCATAGGCGGGCAAACAGAGTGGGTGCAGTCCAGGCCCTCTCATTGAGGAGCATCTCCCGGGACTTGGGGGAGCCCTCTCTGCTCCTGCCTCACCGTGGGAGCCAGCCTGTTGGCCCTGCACCAGGTGCACCCGGTGTTTAGTTGGCAAGAGATTCTAATCCCAGGCCCAGGCTTGACTGTGTGTGTGGGCGGGGGGAGATCCACCCATCAGCAGCAGCCAAATTTGCAGCCAAAGCCCCAGATTCCAGCATCACGCCTCACTGCAGCCCAGTTTCCCGCCGTGTGCCTTTTTGAGTTGGCACAAAGCAGATGGAAGCACACAGGCCCTGTGACCCTGGCGAAGGGAAGGGCTCATTAGGGAAGGTTTTCGGAGCCCCGACTAGCAAAGATGAATCGGACCTTGTGTTTGATCCCAGAAATTGTCTCATCTGCCAGGACAGCAAACGGAGTGGCTAAAATAACCAGCCTGGCAAGCATGCGTATGTGGTGCAGCACTGTGTTGGGTGGGTTGACTGAAGTGGGAGGGTTGGCATGTCACTGCGGGGCCTGAGCAGTACCCAAAAGGGTAAGGTTGGACCATGAAACCAGATCTGGGCCGATGGAGACCTGACCACTTCTTTTCTTTGGCTAGGGTCCTGGTCCTGGACAAAGGGACAATAGCTGAATTTGATTCTCCAGCCAACCTCATTGCAGCCAGAGGCATCTTCTACGGGATGGCCAGAGATGCTGGACTTGCCTAAACTATATTCCTGGGATTTCTTCCTGGACATTCCTGGTTTTCATCAGGAAGGGAAAGGACACCTGATATGTCTACAGAATGGCCTTGATGGCAAACGCTGGGGGCATTTGTCAGGTTTTTGTCCCTGTTAAGTGCCTGGCAGGATAGCCATGCTAAATGCTTCAGGCGAGGAGGTGAAGCCCAAGAGGCAAATGACATGCCCAAAGTCATAGCTAATTGGAGGCAGAGCCCAGACTAGTCCCCAGGTCCCCCGATTCCCAATGTGTGGTATTTCCACACGGTACTGTTTTCAATCATTTCATGGCGTGACCTCCCTACCCCCATGATTTTTCATATTTTCTACTCTGAAGTGTTTTTTGTTTTGTTTTGTTTTTTAAATAAAGCTTTTTCCTTCTGGAACAGAAGACTGCCAGGTCAGGCCGTCCCTAGGAACCGAGTCTGGTACTCTGGGGTGCTGGCCTGGATCCATTAAAAATGGAGCGCTGATAAAACAAAGCTACGTGTCAACAATACAGACACCCCAATGTAGCCTTTCTCTGTTCACAAGGTCTGGGGGGTAGGACCTTTAGAGGAGGCAGGGAGGGAGGAGGGAGAGACAGAGGTAACCTTTATACACATCTACACGGCTGGAATTATCTGAAAACTTCAGACCCAAGAACTTTGGGCTAGAAATATTGTCTTCACAGCCAAAATTCACTGCGTAATTGCCAGTAGTTCCTGCGCTGCTGTGCAGATACGGTAAAAAGGTGAGAAATAAAACCCCTGAAATCTGACCCGAGGCCTCTTGGGAAAGCTGCTGTGAACACCTCCACATTTTTTTTTAAGTTCATTTTATTTTTTAAATTTATTTATTTGTGGCTGCGTTGGGTCTTCGTTGCTGCACGCAGGCTTTCTCTAGTTGCGGCGAGTGGGGGCTACTCTTCGTTGCAGTGCGTGGGCTTCTCATTGCGGTGGCTGCTCTTGTTGTGGAGCACAGGCTCTAGGCGCGTGGGCTTCAGTAGTTGTGGCACATGGGCTCAGCAGTTGTGGCTCGCAGGATCTAGAGTGCAGGCTCTCAGTAGTTGTGGCACACGGACTTCGTTGCTCCGTGGCATGTGGGACCTGCCTAGACCAGGGCTCGAACCCGTGTCCCCTGCATTGGCAGGTGGATTCTTAACCACTGCGCCACCAGGGAAGTCCCGAACACCTCCACATTTATGTCATCCCTCAGACCACTACGCCTGCTTCTCTAGGGCAGGGGTCCCCAACCCCCGGGCCGTGGACCGGTACCGCTCCATGGCCTGTTAGGCACCGGGCCGCACGGCAGGAGGTGAGCAGCGGGCAAGCGAGCAAAGCTTCATCTGCTGCTCTCCATCGCTCCCCGTCGCTTGCATAACCGCCTGAACCATCCCCCCACCCCATCCACAGAAAAACTGTCTTCCACGAAACCGGTCCCTGGTGACAAAAAGGTTGGGGACCGCTGCCCTAGGGGATGAGAAATGCATGGTGCTTTATTTCCTTGCCCCGTTAACAGTCTGTTCCGGACAGGTCCCCGTCACCAGTGAGGTCTCCAAGTCATTCACCTTCCTCACTGTGGCTGAAGTTGAATGTTGGAGCACAGAGCAGCCAGAGGCTGCCCCCTATCCTGACAGTCCCAGGCTGGTAAATGAGATGAAGGGGTGAATTAAATTTGCTTTTCTTGAGCAAGCCAATGAAGTGTTTATTTTTCTGCAGGTCAGAATTGACCTGGCACACGGCCTTCTATTTGGAAGGGATCTCTTCTCTTTGTTACCTTACTAAGTTTTCTGGTCTCCTCTGACTCTCATTTCTTCAAACTTTACTCTTGGTATAATGTGACTGGCTGTGGGTGATGGCTTTTTTTTTTTTCCTCCACCCTAAATGGTTTGCAGTAGGTGTGGAGATGGCTCCTTTGATCTGATTTTTCTGTATGCATCGGGCCAGCCTGTGCTGCAGGACCATTTGTTAAAGGTTAATCACATTTTTTGGCAGGCTGTTTCTGCCCAGGATGTTTATGAGTGGATAGAAGAAGATGTCCATCCTTGTGATAAAGCAAGTATGGAAGCACAGATGCCCCAATTATTCGGCCTCGTCTCCTTGGAGCTAAGAAAAGGCCTCTGCTGTGCTCCCTGATTTATCAGGCCGATTTGGCATGACATCTGGCTTGTGAGGCTCTAGCTGCCCCAAACCAACAGAAATGCAGATTCATTCGGCATCGTTCTCAGCTGAAGATCTGAAGGTGTAAGGCTGTATTTCCTCCCCTGTCTTGGGAGTTTGCCTCTGAGCTCGTTGAGGCCCTGAGAGGGGCTGACAGCCCCAAGGAGAGGCTCAGTTGTGTAAAGTAAACAGGATCATCAAAACACGTGGTTAACAGAGGGTGACCTCCGTCTAGCTGGCTCAGCTACTCTGGGGAAATGAAGCCGACCGCTGCGAACTGAGAGGAAGACACCGCACAAAATATCTGTCTCCGGTGCCACTGGCGGGCGTGCACGCCACCGCAACAGCAGGATGGAGGAGGCTCGGGTGGGGACCAGTCCCTCCTATTCTTCCTCCAGAGGGTTTTCTCCCTGGAACTGTCCAACAATTTGAACCCCGTATTACTAGAAGTATAGTGCCGTCTAGGAGGCCAAAATTAAAGAATGTGGGTTCCGTCCGTTAATCTTTAATTTTAATAATACTTGTTATGCTTGAACAGTCAGTCAGCAGTTCACGAAGAGAAAAATCTTCAGTGAATGTTTACACATAGGGTGAGCACATGCTTTAAATATGCAGTGGAGGAGGAGGGGAGAATTCACATTTAACAGAGCTAAAAAAAAATCCTTGTTATAAATTACACAAAGCATATAAAAATATTTCTCTGAATGCATAGATTAAGACTTTAAACTCACCTACCAGCAACTGTGCAGTCTAATTGACTGCCATACGCAAGAGTCAGTTGACCACAGAGGACTTTATAAGGGAGAAGGGAGAGCAGGGCAGGGCCCACCTCTCACTTGAGATTCCCTCGGCCTCCATTTCTAAGCCCGGGAAATGCCCTGGAGCTACTTCTCTGTAGGCCACCTCCCAGCCAGGGGCTGCAACTGCTTCCAAGAATTTCTAATTGATCTGGATGGCTGGAAGAGAATTAACCCCAATGATTTAGACATGAATTAATACTGAATTTATTTATTCCAGGATAAAACTAGCCTTAAGGGTATCCGGAAATTGTAACTTTTTTCAAAGGTAAGGGGAAAGAAAGGGTTAGTTTGTCTGGACAGACTATCTTCTGACTGGTTGAAACACAGGGAAGTTTCTTCTTTAAAGTACTTCAGAGAAAGTGAGTAATAAATAACCTTTACTCTGCTAGGCAAACACTGCACAAGGGTGAGTAACTCACCCTCCGTAATTGCTGTAATACAATTAAGTCACTGAACGGAGTGACTCCACGTTGGCCTTGAAAACACCTCAACCACAGCTCAGCATTTAAGCAGCAGCGGGAGGCCATTAGCTTAGCACAACATTCTCTTCCACTGACATCTTCTGCACGTTCTCTCTCAATCTGTAGTGTTCCAATAAAAGTAACACAGTTCGGAAGTTCAGTTTCTTTGGAAACTATAGGCAGTACGGGGAGAAAGCTTCCTGAGACGGCGGGGACGCTCTTCACCAGCTGGCCTCAAACCCCTGCCCTCCTGTTTGTCTAAGTGTGCTCATTCTTGTCTCTAAAGTTAAGCTGTTTATTTCAACAAGACAGTAGCTTTTCTGTCTAACATTAATGACACTGAAGGGAAGGAAAAGAATCCTTAAATGCGTTCTTCAGAAAAATTCTTATGCCATGCTCAAGAGTTTCATCAGGTATTTGTTTGTTTTGAGGACAAAGCCTGGCAGACTCACAACTGACTCTGTTAAGTGGGTTGGTGGTGGTTGTGGAGGATGCCCAAGATCAAACAACTTGTTTACAAAAGCAACAGATTTCAGAGCTGTGTAAAAATCCCAATAGTTTCAAAATAATCTTTATCTTTGATACAAAAATAAAGATGCTAACTCCTTTTAGCTCAGTTTCCCACAATAACCTTTAAAATAGCAAAGGATTCAGTCTGGAAAATTGCTTTTCATTTGTAGTGGAAAATGAAAGTGGAGAACATGGACTGGCAATGTTTGTGCTCTTCTCTTTCGGTGCAATGAAACAGAAACACGAAGACAGGGATCGCATCAGTTAAAAAAAAAAAAAAAAAAAAAAAAAAAGCTGTTGCTCTTTTAGAAGGCGTCAGAGAGCCCTCTAGTGACCATGAAGGGGCGTTAATGCAGAGATGACTGTCTAGGCAATGGCAATCTAGAGACAGAAGCAAGTCAAGAGCGTTTACAACGGAAAAAGTCAGGGAGGGGAAGCTCTTTTGGTTAACAGCATATTTACAATTAGGTAACTGTATTCTTAAATAATTTTAACCTGAGTAACATTTATAAATATGTTATGTGAAACCTCACAGCCACAAGTCACACCAAAATTCCTATGTCCAGTACCTGTGCTTTCCCCAGTTTTCCTCTCTAGTCAGTTCACGTTTCTGGAGAGTCGTGAACATGCAACCCCAAGAGAAGCGCTTCCCGGCCCTTCGGGTGCACTGTCAACAGGACTAGCCAGAAATAGGCTCTGCTCTCTCTCAGCTTCTGTCAGGCAACTCTCTTACATTCTGCACAAAAAAACACACTGGATATAGAACCGTCGGCTTCTGCCTCCCCAGGCCACTTCTCAGCTGTTCACAGCTTCAAGCAATAGGTTTATTGTGCACCAAGAGGCCCGGAAGAGTGGCACCGCTGCTCGGGGTCGGGGGCTTCCTACCTTGGCAGAACGACGTTAGTGTATCCGACACAGTGGCACCAGGGGCCCTCTGGGGCATCCAAGGCATTTAGATCAATGGCTTGTCCTTGGCCCAGAGGTGATGCACACCGTCACAGGACTCAGTGATAAAAGTCCCTGCGGCATTAGTAAGTCAGTTTTGAAGCTCTCCTGTTGTAGCAAGGCCTTTCGGTCAGTGTGGATGCAGCATTTCTGAACAGAAAATTGTTTTCACTTATCATTAGAACCAGCTCCAGCTCTTGGAAATCTTGGAGTCGAGCAACATCTTTGTCCTAAAACAAAAATAGGTTAAACAGATTAAGAGGAGCCGCTTGTCTCTATGTGTTTGGTGTGCTGTGTTGATACCAGTGATAGTGCAGGAAATTCCCCAGGAGTGTGAACTGGGTTGGAGTAGTAGGAGGCCTTAACAGCAGTTGCTACAAGATAAGCACACCTCGAAGGGAGAGGCAGTGCAGGGATGTTTTCCTCAGGGGCTCCGAGAAGCCAGAAGCCTGACATTCAGGGAACCCAGAGACGTTGGGAGGACCACACATGTATCTGTGTAGATGTGCACTATAATTTAGCCTGGTTCTTATGTTATAAGACACGAGGCACATGTGATAGTGCACTAAGGTAATCCTTACAGATCACTAAAGAGAAAACAACCAAAAATAGGTACCTGTGAATGGTAAATTCAGAACATTCTCTCTGGTATCCTACCACTTTCAGAAATGCCAATGTCTCTATAGGCCCAGCAGAGGAAAGAAAGCTCAATGGAAAAACACCCTTTGCTCTTTTTCTATTCTCTTCTCGTTTCTTCCAACTATGACTCATATACCCAAGGAGGAAGCTGGGTATTTTCCAAATGGAAAAAGCAACCACTTAACAGACCTTTCTTACCTTTCTTACCAGAGTATTGGGTAACTTTCTGATCTTCTCCACTTGATCAGGATTAACACCCAGCTCACAGCAACTCACTCTGAGCAGTTCTTGGTAGGTGAGCTCCTGTCGGTCCAGTTCAATTTCAATGAAATCATTTTCTCGAAGAGATGGGTTCTGAATCCTCACCTTGAGTACCAGCTCTAGGGAAAAGGGGGGGAAATGTTAATGAATGATTCTGGCATAGTAACCCGATGTAAGTTAAGACCTTTTCCAGAAGATGGTTACCCTTAATCATGCCCTGTGCTAAGGCCTGTGCCACCCAATGAGAAAACTAAGCACAATATTACAGCATGGTTTGCTCAGGCCCAGTTCTAGCTCTGCTGGTGCAGTTGCATTGTCCTCCCTGTATCTAAGACTGTGGTTCACAAAGTAAAGGGGCGGCGGGGGGAGACGGCAGACAACCATCCCAGCCATACAGAAGGACAATTTACTTCTGCCGCTGGAGCTAAGCAGGTACAGGCTTGAGAATGGGTTGGGTATCAAACTACACATAAGCAGGGTAAGGGGAAGCGAGGTGAAAAGAAGGCACGGGAAAGATAACGGTACAAGAGTTACTCTATAAAGATTTAACAATTGTGGATCTAAAGATATTTATGATATGAAAATCCTTGCAATAAAGACAGTACAAGAGCAAAAAGATAAGCTACTGATAAAAATTGAAGTCTGACTATGATTTGAATTCAGTACACCTTAATAAGAGAGGGATTTTGGCTTTGAGAGTAAACAAACACCATTATTCGTGGGTCTGGGATCTAAGCAGTCTGCTCCTAAATTCTGAGCCTGGCTGCCATGAGGGCCCAAGCCATGCACCCATGTGCATTTAGTGGTCCTGCTTTGCTCCTTATATATGAATCCCCCACGCCACCCATGGGCCACTGTTATCAACAATAGTAACAGGTCCTCAAAAACAGAAAGTGAGGGAGTTACTGATACAGAAAAAGAAAGGTAAGACTAGACTATACCCTGTGGTGTTGACTGGATTTGGAGGTATTAGGATTAATTTACAGTTTTCAATATTTTTTTAAAAGATCTAGATTAAATAGATATAGAAATACAGAAAAAAATACATATATTTGTGTTTGCTTGCCTTTTTTTTTTTCTTTTTTTAAACGTTACTAATCCTCTCAGGTCAGCATGCAGCTTGATATCCAGGAAGCATATGTTCATTTCCTACTTTTCATCTAAAACAGGGGTCCCCAACCCCCGGCCACGGACCAATACCACTCCACGGCCTGTTAGGAACGGGGCTGCACAGCAGGAGGTGAGTAGCAAGCGAGCAAAGCTTTGTCTGGGGCTCCCCATTGCTCGAATTACCACCTGAACCATTCTCCCCCTCCCCCCACCAGTCTGTAGAAAAACTGTCTTCCACAAAACCAGTCCCTGGTGCCAAAAAGGTTGGGGACCGCTGATATAAAGTATCAATGGAGAGTTTGTTGCTTTTGTCATAAATTGTGGGAGCTGCTTTCAAGTCTACTTTTTGTGACCTTTTGAACCTTGAATGCCTGGGGTACAAATGGGTATAACCCCGCTCTATCATGTACTAGATATGTGATACTGGGCAAATTACCTATCTCTTCGCATTTAAGTTTCTTCACTTCTAAAATGTACATAGGGACTTCCCTGGCGGTCCAGTGGTTAAGACCCCATGCTTCCAATGCAAGGGGCGCAGGTTCAATCCCTGGTCGGGGAACTAAGATCCCACATGCTGCGCAGGGCAGCCAAGAAAAAACATCTTAAAAACTAAACAAGTAAAATGTACGTAATGGGAATTCACTGGCAGTCCAGTGGTTAGGACTCGTCGCTTTCACTGCCAGGGCCCAGGTTCAATCCCTGGTCAGGGAACTAAGATCCTGCAGGTTGTGCAGGGAGGCCAACATAAATAAATTAATTAAATTAAATGTAAACGACACCCAGTTTATGGGTTTGTTGTAACCATTAAAGGAGAACTTAGCACGCTCTGAAGCAATGTCACTAGAGGTACATGTTTCGTTTACATCTTCCTGGTGCATCTTCCCTTTCATCATTCCATTGCTCCTTATTGTTTGCGTGCTTTTTTCTTTCTTTTCTCGCTCTGTCCTCTGAGTGAGCCTAGAAGAGATGCTGCTAACAGCCCCGAGCACACGTAGCGCTCACATTCCGGTTCCCGAAGACCGTTCTCCACCACAGACAACCAGGGCTCCGTGGAGAAGCGGCCGACTCCAAGGCTGGGGTGGGGAAAGTTATACTAGGGAGACGGAAACATCCTGCTGTACCACAAAGTAAGGAAGTGCTCCAAGAACGATGGACATGTCCAAGAGACACGACAACAAGCTCCAAGGGGCTCCCTCTGGATAAATCTGGCATAATTTGAATATCAAAATAATGATACTAATGGATTATAACCCAGTAAGTAAAATAAGAATCAGTGAGTTCAAATGCAGGAGAAGGGAAAGCCCTTCTTTATATAGAATACCAACTAATAAATAGAGAAAAAAAATGAAAGGAGATCATATTCTACAAAATAACTGGCCTGGACTCTTCAAAAATCTGAGGTCTAAAATGATAGCTAAAGGCTGAGGAAATGCTCCAGATTAAAGGAGACTATAACAACATGATAGCCAAACGCAGTGGTTGATCCTGGGAGGCGGACAGGAGCAGAGGGAGTGCAGATAGTTACAAAGGGCATTGCTGAGACAGCTGACAACATTTAAATATAAACTATGGGTTAGAGAATAGTATTATGTCAAGGTTATATTTTCTAAATCTGGTCATTATACGGTGATTACGTAAGAGACTATCCTTGTTCTTAGGAAAAACACACTTCAGTAGTTCAGGGTAAAAGGGCAAAAGATAACTTGTAAATCTGAGTAAAGAGAGTTCCTTATACTAGTCTTGCAACTTTTCTGTAAGTTTGTAATCAGACGCAAAATAAATAAATCCCACCCCCACTCCTCAGAAAACCAGGAAGTAAAGCACTAGACCTGTGGACACCACCTGACCTGTTGCAGAGGCTGTTTGCTGATGAGAGGTTACCTTGCATATTAAATGGAAATGCTCCGGTGAAGAAAAATGGCTGGAATGCTGGTGCTGGTCCTGCATACGTCCCATTTTGAGGCTCCAGAGACATTGGTGGCTTGGACGGGACAGAAGAGAACAGGGAGCAACTCTGACTCACCGGTGGCTGACAAACAGGACCTGGTTTTGTGCTTTCTGGTGTTCTGAGTATGGCAGATGGGGCAGACACATCCCCATTCTGAACCAGTGCCAAAGAGGTGTGGTCCCGTGGAAAGGCCCCAAGCAGGGGAGGCTCCCCAGGGGGCAGCAATGGAGGCGAGCCATCTGCAGGGGGTGATGCAGGAGGTGTGGAGGGGCCCCCATTCTGCAGCTGGGCTGAATCCTCCGACCCAGGGGTATAGATGAAAGGGAAGGCTGGGTTGGCCAAATAGTTCGGAACAAAGGGCAGCTCTGACTCCTTCTTCAGCTGGGGGAGGTCGTCACGGTCATCATCATCATCTTCCACTTAAAAAGACGGAAACACAGAACGTTTACATAGCCCTTTAAAAATGACAAAGTAAAGAGTATCTTGTGAAAGCTAGTGTCCTTTGGTATACAACAAATATTTTGATCAGTGTTTACTGCACATTTATCATTACCATTTTTATCACCTTAAAGTTTACAGATAAAAAACCAAAACTTTATAATGCCTACCTTTCCAGAAACAGTACGGAATAATTATCTTGACACAGTTAAGACTGTCTTGTTTTTAGAAACAGACTGGCTGTTTGGCATCAAGAATATATACAATAATACCGTAAGTCTTAAATTAGGTTGACAAAATCAAAAGTTGCCTCAAAACACAGACTCACCTCCCATAATCTTCCTAATTTCTCTCTTTGATGTTAATTGGACTGGCATTTCTCCCTTGGTGGTAAGAATCTCTTTGTCAGCTCCTGATTTTAACAAGTAAGAGACCACCTGACCATGATTGCGTTTACATGCCCAGTGTAAACAGGTCCTATGGCAAAGAAAAGAAAAAAAGAGTGATTTAAGAAGTGGAGAGGTGATTTGGGATTTCAAATTCTACACACCAGTAAATAAATATATACAAGCGTGTTAGAGTTCACCTAGAACCAGAAAATCAGGCTGGTAATCTTAACTTCTCTTTTCAGAAAGCAGATGATCGAAATATTTAATATGCTTAAAATTTATTTCTCAATTTCATTTCTGGCCCTTGGGAAAAGCTGATTTATCCTAGGAGCTTTATTTCAATGGCTTTCAGAAGGCTGGCTGCCTGGCTGGCTAGATACCTCTACTGATATCATCCTGTGTGTTAACTCTATCAGTGTCGCTCATTAGATTATACCAGTCTCTTTAAACTATATTTTTACATGGCCATATTCCTTTTAAGAGACGATGGAAACTTGCTTCATATGCACCAAATGTCACTTGAAGATTAAATGTTACCAGGCTACTAGCCATCTCTCATCTGCAGCTTGCTCTCTCACTAAAATTATTACTACAGCAGATTCCTGTCTGAATCTCAGTTACTCTTTCCCTCTTTCCTTTTCTCTCCTTCACACACACACACACACACAAAGGATTTCCAAATTTCCATTTTTAAGAGTTCACTTCTCTAGTTCTCTCCAGAAGGCTACGTTTTTCAAGTGCTTTAGGAATTAAAGTACGTGTGCAATGCCTTGTGTTTAAGCACTTTAAAATGTACTAAAGCACTTTAAAAATGTACATCACTAAAGCACTTTAAAAATGTACATCAACAGCCAAAATTTTTGAGAACTCTTCTGAAGTATTAGACTCATTTAGGTAAAACTAATTATTTACTATTGTACACACAGGAAGGGATTATGCACACTTTAAAGAGCTATTATCTTAACACTGCACAGGAATATAATTAACATGCTAGCCAATACTCCAACTTAATAGAGCTACTAAATTCATCCCCAGTTGCCAAAGTTGAATGTTATTATGGAAGGGAATGACTTTTCTCCCCTCTGTTTTGAAATGTCCTCACTCACCAACTCTCTAATTGAACTGAGATAAATATCTTCAGAGCTTATAGACGAATATGAATATGGTAAAGAATAGAACATATGTTCAATAGTGAGGATTAGGTCACCCACCTGAGAAATATAACTATCTAGAAAGTACATTCGGTTCCAGGAAAAAGCTGATTTGCCCTGGGCACCTTAATATTTATGACTTACAGAAAGCCAGCTTGTCTGGCTGGCTGGGAGCAACTCCACTGATGTTTCAGAGTGATATCTGACATTCCAAACTATTACTCACTAGAATTAGATTATCCAGGTGTCTTTAGAAGGTTCTATGATGAAAAGAATGCCGATTTGGGGAAAATAAGGTAAGAGTCTTGATATGGACTTCTAAAATATAAGCTCCGTGTGAAGGTAAGGAAGTATCTGCTTGAATACACAGGTACTTAATTAATATTTGCTGAATGAGTGAACCAAGGACAAGGTGGGCATTACTCGGAGTAGAAGGATCCCATATATCCTTGATTCTGGCCAAACTACAGCTGAGAGTGTGTTTGTGTGTGGATGTCTTGAAAGCCTGGAAATGAATAATTATAATGATAAGCAAGCACTCAAAAATGAATGGAGCATGATGAGAAAAGTATGTTTCCTTTTGGAAATAAAGTGCTCACTTGCTAGTAGTAAATCACTTGTTCACGACAAGCTTGAGAGTGAAGGAAGAAGTATACTGCCAGTGGATCTGGGACACCTGGGGACAAACCAACTAGCTAAAGCATCACCATGTAAAGGGGAGTTAAGTCAACATAGCACGTCCCCCACAGCCCTGTACCCTGAGTGATCATCATTTATAGTCCAGACCTGTGTGGCTCTGGGTGGCCAGAACTCACAGGCACTGTAGCCAGGCAATATTTTCAACTTCTTCATGAGCTATTATACTTGTTCCTTAAAGCAAAGGGGTATGCATGACACTTGAATTACAATTGATGTGGGCGCTCTATCTTTGAACTTGAGCTCTTTAAGCTTTAAATTTGCAGTCAGAATAGCCTATCAGTGCTGGGAAGTATTTCAGACCAGAGGCACTGGGCATCCTTTCAGTGCTGGGAAGTATTTCAGACCAGAGGCACAAATTTCACTTGTGCAGAAATTGTGGTTACTGAGCAGCTAAGAATTGAAAGCAGTGACCATTCTGCTTTTCTATGCTGCTGACTATGTTTTTTGAGGATAACCTTTATATCCCATTACCCAGCACATTGCTTAAAAAAATAATAGTTAAAAAAGAAAAAATAGTTAACACAGACATAATGTTTTACATACTGAGCACTGTTCTAAAAGCTTTACATATATTAATTCACTTAATCCTCTAAACAACCCATGGGTTACCTACTATTATCAACATTCTCCCACTTTACAGATGAGAAAACTGAGGCAGTCAGCAAATAAGCAAAACACTATGGTACACAGAGATTGTATTATAAGGACAATAAAGAGAGGAAAGGGATTAGGAAATGCCAGAGACAGGGAAGGGGCATGGCTCAATTTTAAATTGAGGGCCAAGGAAAGACTCACTAAGGGGGCATCTAAGCTAAGACCTGAAGGAGGTGAGGGAACAAAAGCATTTTAAATGACGGGAAGAGAAAACACAAAGGCCCTGAATCAACATTGTGCCTGGTGTTTTCAGGAAAAGCAAGGAGGCCAGGAGAGCAGAATGAAGGGGGCAAGGGGGTAAAGCCGGAGGTGAGGCTTAGAGGCAAAGACAGAGGATGCAGGGACAAGGAGTCGAAACTGTAGGACCCCGTTGGCTTTTACTCAATGTGAGACAGGAGCCATTAAAGGGTTTTGAGCAGAATGAAATGATCTGACTTATGTTTTAAGTCAGGATCCCTCTGGCTGCTGTGCTGAGAAAAGATGTAGCGTAGAAGGACTAGTTAGGAGGCTACTGCATTAATCCAAGTGATGGAATGATGGTGGCTTCGCACCAGAGGTGTAGTGGTAGAGCTAGTGAGAAATGGTCAGATTCTAACTACACCGCTGCCAGTGGAGCTGGCAGGATTAGCAGCTTGACTGGATGTGGGGTGTGAGGGAAAGACAGAAGGCAAGGAGGGAACCAAAGGTTCTGGCCTGTGCGCCTCAGATGCTGAGATGAGGACTCAGGAGCAGGCTGGGGACAATTAGGGATATGAGGGAGACCAGGAACTCAACACTGGACATGTTGAATTTGAAGTCCTGTTAGACATCTTCCCCCAATTAAATCTATGAAAGCCTCTTCATAGTTCAACCAACTTACATTCACTGAGCACCTACTATGTGGTTAAGAAAGTATGGTTTGGGGGCTTCCCTGGTGGTCCGGTGGTTAAGACTCCATGTTTCCACTGCAGGGGGTGCGGGTTCGATCCCTGGTCAGGGAACTAAGATCCCACATGCCGTTGGGTGTGGCCAAAAAAAAAAAAAAAAAAAGAGGAAGTATGGTTTGGAGGCAGATGCTGGGTTTGTTTCCCAGCTCCATCCGTTACTGTAAACTCTGTGACCTTGGGAAAATTACTTAATATTCCTGGGCTTCAGTATCCTCAGCTACAAAATGGAGAGAATAACAATAGCCATGTCCCTGAGTAGTTGTGAATGAGATAATGCACATAAAGCACTTGGAAGCTTGTTTGCACTACAGAGCAAGCTCAATAAATGTTAGCTATTTATATCATGCTGCATCTCCTTAAATGCTCACAACACTCTTCTGAAATAACTGGAAAATGAAGTGACTCGGGCAAGGCTGTATATCTAAGCAGGAATGGAGAAGAACCTGCAGGAAAGACCAGGCTCATTCTTGTACACAACACTGCCTCCCAGTGCCGAAACAATGATTCACAGCTTGTGAACCACATAGCAATACTAGAAATGGCACACACAGAGAAAAGCAAGCTAGTTTGCAAACACTTTTAAACAACACACAAAAAGCAGTTTCTACTATCTTCTGGCTTTCTGGACAGCTACCCAGGCTGTTTTCCTTAGGGTAAGTTGGTAGACAGATTTGTGAGGAAGTCAGGAAACTGCGACTCCAGTCCTGGCTTTTATATTAATGGTTGTGTGACCTCGGGCAGGTTATCCTCTGGAGTTGAACCCATCTCCAATGTCCCTTTTAGTTTCAAACTGTACGATTCCACCTTAAAAAATAAAACATTTGCAAACTCACTTTAACTCTCAGCTAGCAAAATAGGTTGGTTAAGCATTACCTGGATCAAATACAAAATTAAAATTTAAATGTGAAGAGAGCAGAATAATACCACATTCAGTAACTTAAAGCTTGACCACCAGCAGCACATCTTAAAATGAGACCGAAAGGACTCAACTGCATGCAGGCATCTAAGTCCCATATTTACTCGAAACTGTTGTAAGAAAACGAAGCAAACACGCTACAGGATAAATGAGTGGGTCTTCCTGCAACAGGCAGCTGTAGGTGGTAGCAAATCACTGAGGCAGTGAGGAGACAACAGAGAAGCAGAATAGGGATGCAAGTGATCGTTTTTCCTTGTCTCGGGAAAAGAAATCGTGCTAGTTTAGAAGATCCACATTTGATCAGTTGCTTATGCTTTTTGCTCTGCACGGACGTGTTCTTCACAGTAATTCCAGACTCGAACTGGGGCGAGCTCCACATTAGAGTGACGTTAGGGGTGGGGTGAGGGGAACGGCGGGCGCCAGGGTTCGGGTGGGCGCTGCCGGGGCAGGACCACGTGGGCCGGGATTTGGACACGACGCTCCGCTGACTACCCGAGGCAGAGGGGCCAGGTCTGGCCTCCAGAGCGCACAGCCTCGTTGACCCGGAGCGCCGGGCCACGCCTTAGAGGGCGTCGGGGGCAGCGCTAGGCCGAGGTCGCGCCCGGGCCGGGTGCTCTGACCCTAGGCCTCCCCCGCTCCCCACTTACCAGCCGTTGACCTCATTTTGGGAGTTCACATCCACCCCGCTCTCCACCAGTTTCTGCACCTCCCGAATGTCCCCCAAGGCCGCGGCCTCCCGCAGCCTCTCCTGCTGCTCCTTCTGCTCCAGGAGAGCGCTCATCTTCCCTCAGCCCCAGGCCCCCGCCCGGGCCCGCCCGCCCAGTCCCGGCCGGTCAGCGCCGCCGCCGCCGCGGCCCGCTCCCCGCCATGGGAAGACCGCGCGGAGCACGTCCGCCCAGCTCGCGCCGCCGCCCGCGCCCGGCCAGCTGCCTCTGCTACCCCGCCGAGGGCCGCCCGCCACTCCCCTGCTGCTGCCGGCCCGTGGGCCCAAGCCTCTTCCCGGCCGCGCCTCCCGCAGGCCGGCTCCGGGGGAACCTATTCGGAGTGACAACCCTGACCCAGATATTTTCCGTTCCTACCCTCGGCGCCCGCGCGGGCTGGCTGTTTATGTAACAGCTGCACAATATTATCTGCCGTGATTCACCGACTATTTTTAGAACTCCCTACCCCGCAGCTCCCAGGGAGGAGGACAGACACAAGGAAAGGGAAGAATGGGTATTTGAGAGCCAGAAAAGCCTTATCCCCTGGCGCAGGCTGTTTACCAGGCATCAAAAATAGTTGGTGTTCCCCACCCCCACCCCGGTTTGTTTCGCTCTTTTTCCTTGTCTGAACCAACTCTCGCCCAGCAGGATGGGGAAATGGGCTGAAAACGATCCTATTATATGCCTATTACTGCAGAGATAGAGTACACGGTTCTTCTTTTGACAGTGCTTGGGACTATTCAGTTCGATTGTTTATTTCAATTGCTGTTGTTTTACATCTCATTTTAGAGATTTCTTCTAAATTGGCTTTCAGGAAAAATATTTATATTGTGCTCAGAGTCTATAAAATGCGATTTTTACTGCTTTTAAATCTTAATTAATTACTCTTCGTGAAGGCCATGTAAGGAAAAAAGAAGGAAGAGGACACCAAAGAGGCTTTGGAATTATCCGGGTCTCTGATATCAGAAGCTGGGGAGAGGAACGGTGCAAAGTATAAACAGCATTCTGCCTGAATTCTTTGCCTAATCAATCTAATGAGGCTCAGAGACTGGGCTGGCACTGCTTTACTACCCAGCCCGAGGAAAAGAAAAGTATTGTTTTGCTGAGCCCAGGCCCCCGGGAGACATCTTCCAATGTGGCACAGGATGGAAGATTGCAGACGGGGTCGGAAGGATTAAGGAATAACCCTGGGGTGAAAAAGAGAAAGGTCTGAACGCAGAGAGGAGATAAGATAGGAAGAGACAAATTTAGGCATGGGGTTTTCATTTGCCTCTATTGGGGCAGCCCAGGATTTGCACAGCAAGCATTTTTCTTGCTACTGTTTAAGAAAAACCCAAATCTGTTTATCATGATACAGTCATTCACACAGTACACAGGGCACACCAGGTGGTACTGAATATAAACTGACTGCACACTTAAATTGATCCTATGGTGAACTGGAACTCTGCTTGAGCTTACTTTTTTTCTTTTTTTTTTTTCTGCGGTACGCGGGCCTCTCACTGTTGTGGCCTCTCCCGCTGCGGAGCACAGGCTCCGGACGCGCAGGCTCAGCGGCCATGGCTCACGGGCCCAGCCGCTCCACGGCATGTGGGATCTTCCCGGACCGGGGCATGAACCCGCGTCCCCTGCATCGGCAGGCGAACTCTCAACCACTGCGCCACCAGGGAAGCCCGAGCTTACATTTTTATTTGTCCTCCAATTTAAACTTTAATTCTCAGATCCAGCATGATACTCCATCTGAAGCTAATGTGCATAGTACTGGAATTGGGCCCTTTAGCACAATTTGTGTGACAGAGGAGTAGGTAGTGGCCTCTTTTTTTAAAAAGCAGTTCAAAAAACTTGATAGTTACTGCAGATCAAAATCTGTGAGTTCTCTTTGTAAGGATTTATTTGTCAAATTTCCCTTCCTTAAAAAGGATCTTAGGGACTTCCCTGGTGGCACAGTTAAGAATCTGCCTGCCCATGCTGGGGACACGGGTTTGAGCCCTGGTCTGGGAAGATCCCACATGCCACGGAGCCACTAAGCCCGTGTGCCACAACTACTGAGTCTGCACTCTAGAGCCTGGAGCCACAACTACTGAGCCCACGCCCACGCTCCGTGACAAGAGAAGCCACTGCAGTGAGAAGCCCATGCACCGCAACGAAGAGTAGCCCCCGCTCGCCACAACTAGAGAAAGCCCGCACACAGCAACGAACACCCAATGCAGCCAAAAATAAATAAATAAATTTCTTTAAAAAAAAATTTACTTATTTGGCTGCGCTGGGTCTTAGTTGCGGCACGCGGGATCTTCATTGCAGCATGCGGGATCTTTAGTTGTGGCATGCGAACTCTTAGTTGCGGCATGCATGTGGGATCTAGTTCCCGGACCAGGGATCGAACCTGGGCCCCCTGCATTGGGATTGCGGAGTCTTACCCACTGGACCACCAGGGAAGTCCCTTATTTATTTTTTATTTTTAAAAATTTAGGGAATTCCCTGGTGGTCCAGTGGTTAGGACTTGGCACCTTCACTGCCAGTTGGGCCCCGGGTTTGATCCCTGGTCGGGGAACTAAGATCCCACGAGCTGAGTGGCGCAACCAAAAAAAGGAAAAGAAAATTAACAGACATTTATTCCTTTAGTTGAACAACCTTTACACACAAAATGTATGGTTTAACTTTTGTTGTTGTTTGTTTTTTGAGTGGAAAGGAATTTAGGTTTCAAGAGGTTTTGTGAGCCTGTTACCTATTTTATGGAAATCAGTTAAGTGATTGATTGAGTGAGTGATTGATTTGCCTCAAGACCCAGCTTGCAAGATCTTAGTTGCCTGACCAGGGATTGAGCCCTGCCTGCCATCCCCCACTCCCCGCCCCCCACAGTAGAAGTGCAGAGCTCTAACCACTGGACCACCAAGGAATTCCCTAAGTGAGCCTTTTAAAAGACTTGAAGAGAATAGGAGAAAAATTGGTTCAAGGAAACCAGCAATTCGATTTCAAAATTAAACTACCTATTAAGTCAGCAAAACCAGAATTGGAAAGAATTGGAGCAATTACTCTTCCATATTTCCTACACACTCAAATTCACCCAGGTAAACAAAGCCTGGACTACTGGAAGATGGGAAGCAAACAGATGTGGTGGTATGCTGAATATTAAAGAAGGCATAATTGGTGACTTGGAAGTTTATAGAAAGGTAAGGATTTTGAGGGTAGGTTGAACAGGAATGAAAAAAATAATGTAGTTAAATTGGAAACCATGAACTTGTATTAACAGCAACTACATGACTTTTCTCAGTAGCCTTAAGGGAATGGATAAATTGGGTTGACCCAAGATGACTTTTAACACTTGTTAGACTGAGCAATGATGTTACTTTTAAATAAAGCCAACCTTATTTTTTAGCCAAAGGTAAAATGGTCACAAACTAGCACTACAGATAAAGTATTTACAATTTTTTTTTTTTTTTTTTTTTTTTGCGGTACGCGGGCCTCTCACTGCTGTGGCCTCTCCCGTTGCGGAGCACAGGCTCCAGATGCGCAGGCTCAGCGGCCATGGCTCACGGGCCTAGCTGCTCCGCGGCATGTGGGATCTTCCCGGCCCGGGGCACGGACCTGTGTCCCCTGCATCGGCAGGCGGACTCTCAACCACTGCGCCACCAGGGAAGCCCCAAGTATTTACAATTTTGATCAAAGCTGACTTTTTCTGTCCTCCCACACTTGAAAGGTATCTGATGACCACCCATTTCCCAATCCTAGCATTACTAGCTTACAAACCTTAAGGTTTATAATTCCCTTCTCATTTACTTGATGTTCAATTTCCATCAGTTTCAGTATATGCCAGTATAAATACCATTACTATTTTGCATGAAATTCAGTATTCTACAGATCCCGTGGAGTCATGGGATTGAGTCAGGAGCCTCTGCCTTTTAAGTGAACTTCAGTGGTACTGTGGAGACCAAGGCAATTTTGTTTAGGTTAACCAGGATTTGTTTCTTTTGTAAGAGAATCCTCTTGCAACACGTTTATTGAATTCTCTTAAAAATGGTGGCATTCTTTTAAACTTTTCTCCTTTCGGAAGCAGCAGTCACAGATATGGAATATTAGATTAAATCTAAAAATGTAGCCCCTAGTCAACTTTCATTACTTTTCTGCATATGATCATGACAGAGGATTAGGACATCCTTCATATTTCCAAGCAAAATCCAATTTTAAAAGTTTGTCCTTGGGCTTTCCTGGTGGCACAGTTGTTAAGAATCTGCATGCCAGTGCAGGGGATAACAGGTTTGAGCCCTGGTCCGGGAAGATCCCACATGCCGCGGAGCAACTAAGCCCGTGCGCCACCGCTACTGAGCCTGCACTCGAGCCCACGAGCCACAACTACTGAAGCCCCTGCACCTAGAGCCCGTGCTCTGCAACAAGAGAAGCCACTGCAATGAGAAGCCCACGCACCGCGCCAAAGAGTAGCCCCCACTTGCCACAACTAGAGAAAGCCCACGCACAGCAACAAAGACCCAACGCAGCCAAAAATAAATTAATTTAAAAAAAGAAGTCTATCCTTGCCAAATTCCATAAAACAGCCACTGGAGAGTAACCCAGCAGAGCACTGCATCGCTCCAGTGAAGCTGTAGATTTCACCACATGCACCGACATGTGCACGGCTAGTTTCTGCACTCCTCTTCTACATAATGTATTTTACACCTATTGTACAAAACAGCATTTTAAACACTGACATATAAACTTCCTAAAAGGATAAAGCAAAGACAAAAGTATTTATCTTATTAGAAACAAGATATACCATCACTTATAGTATTCAAACATTATTGCACTTTAGTTTTCATAATTTGACAATGCATTCATGAAACAATCTGTAGACAACTAGTTTTAACAGACAAGTTAAAAAACACTTTTTAGACATGAATATCCTAATTTTTAGGTAAGAATTTCACAAACATTACTTTTTTTTTTTTAACTTTATTTTTGGCTGTGTTGGGTCTTTGTTGCTGAACGTGGGCTTTTCTCTGGTTGAGGCAAGCAGGGGCTACTCTTTGTTGTGGTGTGCGGGTTTCTCACTGCGGTGGATTCTCTTGTTGTGGAGCATGGGCTCTAGGCACGCAGGCTTCAGTAGTTGTGGCACATGGGCTCAGTAGTTGTGGCTCGCAGGCTCTAGAGCGCAGGCTCAGTAGTTGTGGCGCCGGGCTTAGTTGCTCCGCGGCATGTGGGATCTTCCCGGACCAGGGCTCGAACCCGTGTTCCCTGCATTGGCAGGCAGATTCTTAACCACCGTGCCACCAGGGAAGCCCACAAACATTACTTATATTAGCAGTAACATGGAGCTGGAGAGTACTGTGCCATCTCCAAGCTGCATGGTGAGAACCACCAGCGGTGTGGTGGAACTTGTGGCCCTTTCCAAGGCTACAGCTCTTTCAACCTGCCAATGTCAGCCCTCACATCTACCTGTACTTGTGGACTGGACTGGTGATCCACTAGGTGTCAGGATTTCTTCTGGTAGATTTATGGAATGGATCAATGAGGATAACCTCAAAGAATTTGTGTGTAGAATTTTCGCCAACCCAGTGTGAATCCAGGACTCTCAGAGCCACATGGTGGCACCCAGCTCACTCCTCCACAATAGACTGAAGGCTTCAAACAAACTTTAGCTGTTTAACACCATGATAATTAGGCTTGCCATAGCTGGCACCCTTAGGAGCTGGGCATTTGCAGCTAGCACGGCTCACAGGAATCTGATATGTGACATAAGCTTGCTTGGCCTTGTGTCCCAGTCTGCGTGCTTTATCAGGCCGGGTTGGGTGGAGGGCCCTGTGGAGTGCAGAGAGCTGGCGGTACGGCCGAAAGCACGCCTTGGGAAGAAAGCGCACTACATCGGACTGCTGCTTCCTCCACAGCCCCTGGATGTACTCCTAAGAGCCTATTTTGGCTGACCTTTGAGATAAACTGATGGCTGCCACCAGACTGAAAGGGAGAAACATTCATTTTAAAGAAAAAGAGTGATATTTGCAGTATCGTGTGACAAACCCCAAAATGTACAAGGTAAAATGGTGGCACAAAGAAGATGATGAGTTGTGTGGCAGGCAGAGAATGAGGGTCCAGGTTGGCTTTACAGAGCTGGTGATGCTTGGGCTGTGAGCTGAGGAAGATGGGTAGACGTTTCTGGGGTGAGGAAAGAGCATGCCATGCCTGGAGCCGTGTAACGTGGTGTGATGTCATAGGAAGAAGGGGTGTTTGGGCTTCCCTGGTGGCGCAGTGGTTGAGAATCTGCCTGCTAATGCAGGGGACACGGGTTCGAGCCCTGGTCTGGGAGGATCCCACATGCCACAGAGCAGCTAAGCCCGTGAGCCACAACTACTGAGCCTGCGCGTCTGGAGCCTGTGCTCCGCAACAAGAGAGGCCACGATAGTGAGAGGCCCGCGCACTGCGATGAAGAGTGGCCCCCGCTCGCCACAACTAGAGAAAGCCCTCGCACAGAAATGAAGACCCAACACAGCCCCAAATAAATAAATAAATAAATAAATTAAAAAAAAAAAAAAAAGAAGGGGTGTTCAAGGTGTCGGGGGAGCAGGAGCAAAAAGCTGGAGAAGCAGGTCCGATCATGGATGGCCTTGTGGTGTTTAAATTTTAGATGGGGAACCATTGAGGGTTTTTTTTTTTTTTTTTTTTTCTCTTTTTGCGGTATGCGGGCCTCTCACTGTTGTGGCCTCTCCCGTTGCGGAGCACAGGCTCCGGACGCGCAGGCCCAGCGGCCATGGCTCACGGGCCCAGCCGCTCCGCGGCATATGGGATCCTCCCAGACCGGGGCATGAACCCGTATCCCCTGCATCGGCAGGCGGACTCTCAACCACTGCGCCACCAGGGAGGCCCCATTGAGGGGTTTTGAGCAGGGAAGACACACAGCTGGATTTACATTTAGAAAGATGACGACGGAGGCAGCAAAGCAGATGGAGGATGCAGTCATGGGGGCCACACTGAAGACTGGGAAGCAGTGGTAACTGTGGCTTCAGTTCTATATTAGTTCACCAGAGCTGCCATACAAAGTACCACAGACTTGTGGCTTTAAACTACAGAAATTTATTCTCTCACAGCTCTGGAGGCTAAAAGTCCAAGATCCAAGGTGTCAGTAGGTTTGTCCAGGACGATCCTGGTGTCAGTAGATTTGCTTTCTCCTGAGGCCTCTCTCCTTGGCTTGCGGATGGCTGCCTTCTCACTGTGTCCTCACATGGCCTTTCCTCCGTCTGTGTGCCTACCTGGCATTTCCAAATTTCCTCTTCTTATAAGGATACCAGTCAGATTGTATTGGGGCCCATTTTAAATTTATTACCTCTTTAAAGGCTCTATTTCCAAATGTAATTACATTGTGAGATCCTACCGTGGATTTTGAGAATTTGAACATATGAATTTGTGTGTGTGTGTGTGGTGGGGCACACAGTTCAGTCCATGACACTTTGCATTTGTAACATACATGGAACGGGGTCTGGAGACCACTGATTGATAAGGTTGTTTTCCATCTCAGTATCAGAAAATAACCAACTCATATAATCTATAAAAGTTATCTGTAGGGCTTCCCTGGTGGCGCAGTGGTTGAGAGTCCGCCTGCCGATGCAGGGGACACGGGTTCGTGCCCCGGTCCGGGAGGATCCCACATGCCGCGGAGCGGCTGGGCCCGTGAGCCATGGCCGCTGAGCCTGTGCGTCCGGAGCCCGTGCTCCACAACGGGAGAGGCCACGGCAGTGAGAGGCCCGCTTACCGCAAAAAAAAAAAAAAAAAAAAAAAAAGTTATCTGTAAACTGGGCACTGTGATTTGTTTATATAGACTACTTTTGGGAATTCCCTGGCCATCCAGTGGTTAGGACTCTGAGCTTCCAGCGCAGGGGGCACGGGTTTGATCCCCTGGTCGGGGAACTAAGATCGCACATGCCCCCGGGGGCACGGCCAAAAAAACAAAAGACTACTTTTATGTCTGGATCCCTGATGCCCAGCAGATGATGCTGGCACTCGTTGAATTAATGAAAAAGATAAATGAATGAATTCATTATCTGCGGTGGTAATACACACTGAACTGTGGCTGGCCTCAGAATCTATGAAAAAGAGAGCCATAGAGAGCCTAGTGTGGGACTGGGTAGGAGCTCTTGCCTCTGAGATCCAAAGGACAGTATTTTCCTTTTAGTTCATTTCACGTTATTGTTACATTTTTGTCTTCCATGGTCGTGGCAGTGGTGAACCTTCAAAAAACGCTTCATTGAGAAAACAGCAACCATCAGCTGAAAACTCCCTCATCTCACTGCTGCATCTACAAACTGATTTCCTTTTTCTTCTCTTGTTTCAGTGGAGAAAAGGCCCTTTTTCCTAGGAAAGGCCAATATGCCCTGGAGCCTAAACCATCACCTTCCCTTCTTAAGAATTTGGAACTTTAGCTGTTCTCTTCTACCTGCTCCAACACTAAACATATTCTAATTTCCCATCTTAAAAAAGCCTCCCTTGACCCAAACCTCCTTTCAGTTCTTACCCTATCTCGCTGCTTCACTTCTTAAAATGAGTTGTCCACCTGCCATTTTACCCCTTCATTTTTCCTTCATTCTTCAATCCATTTCAGTCTGACTTCCAACTGTGGATCCAGTGGATCCTTTTCAGTCTTCTCATGCCAGACCTTCAGCAGTTTTCTACAATGTTGGTCACTTTCACCTTTAAAAAAAATATTTATTTATCTATCTTTGGCTGCATTGGGTCTTCGTTACTGTGCGCAGGCTTTCTCCATTTGCGGCGAGCAGGGGCTACTCTTCGTTGCGGATCACGGGCTCTAGGCGCACAGGCTTCAGTAGTTGTGGCACATGGGCTCAGTAGCTGCGGCTCGCGGGCTCTAGAGCACAGGCTCAGTAGTTGTGGTGCACAGCTTTAGTTGCTCCGCAGCATGTGGGATCTTCTTGGACCAGGGATCGAACCCGTGTCCCCTGCATTGGCAGGTGGATTCTTAACCCCTGCACCACCAGGGAAGCCCACTTTCACTTTCTTGAAACAGTTTCTCTATTTTTGTTTGTTTGTTTGATCTTCTGACTCTATACTCTTCAGACTTTCCTCTTACATCTTTGCTTCCCTTTCACAGTATCCTATGGTTCCTTCTCTACCCCTTAAAGCAGCATCTCTCAAATGTTTGCCATCTTCAGGCCACTTAATGAGTATCCTGACAGTTTTAGGTTTATTTAAAATAATGATGAACATCGTTTCATATAATGAAATGACCTTGGTATATGCTACTCTCTCTCTGCTTTGAATTCTTTTCTGTCCACATTGCTTGGCTGGAGAGCCATCATCTTTTAGGCCTTAGGTCATTTCCACGGAGAGACCTCTCTTACTCTTTGACAGAACCCTACTTTCTCCTCCTCATTATCATAATAGCTAATGATTAAACTTAAAATGTGTTGGGCCTATTCTACATGCCTTACCTGTGTTATCTTCACAGCAACATCTTATGTGTTTAGGGGACCATTATTACTATAAGCCCCATTTTACAGATGGGGAAAGGAAGGCAGAATGGCAGAGCTGGGATTACCAACCCAGGCGATCTGTCTTTAGAGTCCGTACAGTTAAAGGTGCTAGAGTACTTACTACAATTTATATTGATATATTTATTTATTTAGTGACTGTCTCCCTCACTAATCCTCAAGGTCTGTGGGAGCAAAGACCGTGTCTGAAAGATTCAGAGCTCAGCTTCAAGAGTTTACCTGGTACATGATAGGTACTCAGGTATTTGTTCAGTAAATGAATCAATAATTTAAAAAAATTCCAGACTGGGAGGCAAACTCCTCCCCATACTCCGCGTGAGAAGAAACCGCCTTATCTCTTCTTGCCTTGATTTTCCACCTTGTGAATCAGGGGAGTCGGAGTGGGAGGACCAAGCCAGGGAGAAAAGGCGGCAAGCGCAGAGACTAGGAGAAAGGAGTCGGAACATGGAACGAGTGCTTATCTTCACTTTGCTCCACTGCAAGATGGCACCGAGAGCACCGCGTGGTACAAAAGGATACGCTACCCTTTTCTCCATTTCGGAGCGGTGTTAAAGCTTCAAGACGTTTGTTTCTATTTCCGTAAAAGAGCGCGGGACTAACGTAGCCTACGGAAGGAAGCAGCACGTGTTACCACGCTGAATAACCTCCGATTTCGCTTGGCGCGGAACGGGCCGGTGCCGCCCAGCCGGGGCGGAGTTCAGGCCTCGGCAAGCCCCGCCCGCGGGCCGGCGGAAGCGGCCCGCCCTCGCCTCCCAGGCCTGGGCGTGTCCCCGTGGGCGCACGCGCGCGCACGGCATGTTGGGAAGGCGTCCGCGCGGCGGCCATTTTGTCTTATCGGCTCCTGTTTAGCGGAGGCTTTTAGGCCGGGAGCGGGCCGGAGAGCTTGGCGACTGTGTCGCCGGCGTTTTCTTTGGTGGGTGCCAGGGCTGGGGGGAGCAGTCGCCCGAGGAAAGCACCATGATTTCGGCCGCGCAATTGTTGGATGAGTTAATGGGCCGGGACCGAAACCTCGCCCCGGATGAGAAGCGCAGCAACGTGCGGTGGGACCACGAGAGCGTAAGTCCCGCGGGCCTTGGGCCTGTGCCCGGGTCCCGTGGGGGAGGGGAGTGGAGCGGACTGGGGCCCGCCGGGGCCGCGGCGCGGTTTGGGGCCCGGGCCGCCCCGGGGTCAAGTGTCTGACCCCGTGGCCGGAGGGAGCCGGGAGGGTAGCCCGGGAGGGAGGAGTCCTCCTGGATACTAGGATAAGGGATGATTTATTGTTGTTGTTTAAGTATCAAGGAAGTCAAAAAGACCCTTGGCAGAATTGAAAAGCACCTTAATCAGGCAGGGAAAGGCGGGAAAGGAAGACATTTTTATTTATTTATTTATTTATTTTTTACATCTATAGGCTGTGGAGTTTTCACTTCATTGTGAAATACGGGAAAGAGCAGATTCTACCGTTATTTGGGCTGAGCGACGTATTTAGACTGAAATTTCTGGCCAGCATTAGTGGTAAAAATCGTGACAGTGTATTATTTCAGTAATGGTTCAGTTTCGACGCTTATATGGGGAAATAAAATTTTAAAAGAGGTCATAACTTGGTAGGGTTTACCGTGATTTACAAAGATTGTTTGATAGCAGTACGGTCTAGTAAGCCATTCATGTAGATAATTGTCAAGGCATTTTCTTCACATGAAACTCATTTATTTGATTCTCTTAACCCTGTAAGGGTAAATAATTATAAACCCAGTTTCACAGATGAGAGTTGAGAGGCTCACCCAAGGTCTTTTGGCAAGTTAAATGGCGATACTAAACCTAATCTTTGTGGTCTTGTTCACTTTCCACAGTTCTATGAAACTGGCTCTCTGCAGATACCCTGATGGTTATCTAGTGTTTTGAACGCAGTGTGTAACGTTTATTTTAGGTCTTACCTGAAGAATAGGTGTAGAATTTAATTTTACACGCGGTTGTAATCAAACAAGATAATTTAAAGGCAGTTACTAATCAAAATATGAAGGAATAAACAAATATGCCCTTTTTTTTTTAAAGTTGCTTACTCATTTTAATCATAGGCTTTGGTCAGAATAAAATTTCTCTTTTGCAGTGCGGGAAAAGAAGTTGGTGCTAGACGAGCCCTTTCAGTACCTTAAAAAATAAGCGTTTGACTAAAGTGGGCGCTGCCTGATTCCACAGTAGTATGAAGTGTTGTGGTAGAATTCATAGAGTAACTGTGTTTTTTGCCTTGATTCTTTCTTTTCTAGGCATTTCTTTGTCACAGTGAAGTAACTTTTTCTTTTACCACTTCACTCAATAATCTAAGCTTTGCAAAAAGAAAAAAAATGAACATTATGATTCACTTGATGGGCAAATAGGACATTTATCTATTTTGAATTACAGAGAGAAAATTCCTTTTGATTGCCTGCTCATCAACTGGAGCAGCCTGTGTCTCTCTGCCTATTGGTTTTGAACAAGTGTTGTGGAGAAACTTTTTTTCCTGGTGGTATTTTATTGTCATATTCCATTACATGTGCTGGGTTTATAACATAAGTAATGAGGCTGTCAGAAAAGCAACTTAAGTTTTATGTCATCTTAGTTCAAGAAATCTGTTTTCCTTTCAGGGTTTTTTTTCCCTTTTAGTGCTTCTCACTGATTTAAACTTTGGGTGCTGTTAAAATATTTTATGCCTTTAATGACAAATTGCACTTCACTCTAGATTCAGGGATTTGAAAAAGTCAATTGCTGGTGTTTCAGATTCTTGTCTGCAAGGAAAGGTTGGTGTAGACCAGCGTGTATGGCCTCTTCTAAATAAGCAGGAATTACTATAGAGTTTTATAAAGCTGGGGAAGCTCGTGGCATCACTTCCAGGTCATTTGCGTATGTTGTTGGCTGTTAGTGCTAAAATCCTGGAGGAATGGACAGCCTCAGTATGTACTGTAAGGGTTTCACCATCACTGTAACCTGATATTTCAATTTTTTATTTTTTTATTTTTTTGGCCACGCCTCGAGGCTTGTGGGATCTTAGTCCCTGACCAGGGATCAAACGCAAGCCCTAGTCAGCGAAAGCGTGGAGTCCTAACCACTGGACCACCAGGGAACTCCCCCAAATATTTTTGCATTCCTGTTCTATCTGGAAATTTTTCTTTGCCACACTTGCACTGGATGCAGAAAGCCATTTCAGCTGGGTGGGGTCCTTTTGTTTAACAATGAAATGGAAGCTTTACCTTAGTGTTAAACAATTCCTAGATGTCTGCATCAGACTGATCTGTGGAATTTGTTTGAAATGCAGATATCTGTACTTCTCAGGCGCCCCCCCCCCGTTCTGATAGGTCTACATGAAGGCCCTAGAAATCTGCATTTTTTAAAACGGCATCTTTATGCATCTAAAGCTTGTGAACTACTGCTTCCTGACCCACCTCCTTAGTGTCAATACTAGGTTTTTTGTTTGTTTTAATAAATTATTTGTTTTTATTTTTGGCTGTGTTGGGCCTTCGTTGCTGTGCGCGGGCTTTCTCTAGTTGCAGCGAACGGGGGCTACTCTTCGTTGCAGTGCACCGGCTTCTCATTGTCGTGGCTTCGCTGGTTGCGGAGCATGGGCTCTACGTGCGCAGGCTTCAATAGTTGTGGCACTTCGGCTCAGTAGTGTCACTCGGGCTCAGTAGTTGTGGCTCGCAGGCTCAGTAGTTGTGGTGCACGGGCTTAGTTGCTCTGCGGCATGTGGGATCTTACCAGGCCAGGGATCGAACCCGTGTTCCCTGCATTGGCAGGCGGATTCTTAACCACTGTGCCACTAGGGAAGCCCAATACTAGGTTTTTAATTGTGAGCTAGAAGCACATGGGGGAAACTCATTTTTAAGTGAAGGATGCTTCTGTGATGCAAATTACTGACCTTTCACTTATTTGTAAAGATGTATGTATGTAACCACTATCAGGGAAAGTGCTTTACTTTCCAGGCCTTTCCAACTATTGTAGATTGTTACCTTTGGATCTGAGAGAAAGTAGTGTTCAACTAAAGTAGTTTTCAACTCAAGTCAAATCAGCTTTAATACTGTTACAAGGATTCATTGACACACCCTCCTCCCTCATTGATTAATATTTTACATTTCCTTGAGGTTAGTATTTTTGCATTAAGCAGTTTGCTTTCTTAATCCTAAACAACCAGGGTAATGAGGAAAGCATATGATTTTAACTGCCTAGTGTGAGCACCTTTTGGTTAGTGTTCACATGCAAAGATTTCAGTGTTTGATAGAGAAGGCGTTGGTAGCCTTCTGGATCATCTGAACAGTTGAGATTGTAGGGAATTGTAAAGTTTGGTCTGGAGCTTTTATTATTCTATATATAAAAGGAACTTTGTAGTTCAAATTGAGGATTTTGTATTGTAGATCTCAACCCAAAAGTGAAATTAAGTGTTGACTTAACTCTGATTCTAATAATATGTAAAATGAGACTTTGTTCATAATTTATCAAATTCAAGTGTGCCCTCTTTTCAATGAAGGCTTAATAATTTATGAAGGGAATTAAATGTTCTTTTCTAAAATCTTCACAAATTGTGAGTAGTATTAGAGCTGAAGCCCTTGTTTTTATTGTTGGGGGAGGAGGTGTGTAGACAGATGAGCAGGAACCTCGTTTTGAATGTTTTTTATAAGCCTTGTTAAAAGTTGGGACTAAATGACATTGGGAAATAAATTTTTTTTCTTTTTTTTTGACATTGGGAAATAATTGAAGGCTTCTTAGTGGGAGAGAGATGTTTACTATCTCAGCTGCTGTGGAAAATTGATTTTTTACAAGAAATTGTGTAGGCAATAAAAAAGAGTGAACCATGACTAATTACTATGTTAGGAATTGATTTTACTATTATGTCCCCTCTGATTTAGAGTTGTTAAAATGACTTTTTACAAAAGTAAACTTGCTTTACTATAAAAGATTAAAATTAGAAATAAACAGCGAAAGTCTGACCTTGTCTCCCCTTCCTATTGCCACATTCCCCTGGAAAAGCTTAAAAATTTGTATGTATGTTTCCAGATCTTTCCTAGTAATTTACAGACACAGATATATAAGTGAAAGTTGTCATATAGTAATGTTATATAAGTTATAATATATACTTAACAACTTTCACTTATACTGTGGAATCTTTCCTCGTTGGTATATGTAAATCTCCCTTAGCGCTTCCCTGGTAGCGAAAGGAAGAATCTGCCTGCCAATGCAGGGGACACGGGTTCGAGCCCTGGTCTGGGAAGATCCCACATGCCGCGGAGCAACTAAGCCCGTGTGCCCCAACTACTGAGCCTGTGCTCTAGAGCCCGTGTGCCACAACAACTGAGCCCACGTGTTGCAACTACTGAAGCCTGCGAGACTATAGCCCGTGCTCTGCAACGAGAAGCCACCACAATGAGAAGCCCGCGCACCACAACTAAGAGTAGCCCCCACTCGCCGCAACTAGAGAAAGCCCGCGTTAAGCAACGAAGACCCGACACAACCAAAAATTGAAAAAAAATCTACCTTAGTTTAACTATTTCCTGGTGGATATGTAGACTATGTCAAATTCTTTCACCATTACCAACCAATTCGCAATGAACGTTCTCGTACATGTAGCTGAATCATTTGTAGGATAGGTTCCTAGAAAGATAATGACTAAGTTAAATGCATATTTTACTTAGTCATTTTAATGGATGCTGCGAAATTGTCCCACAGCTCTAGTAATGTTTGGAGTGTTCCTTTTCCCAACAGAGTATCTAATGCCAGATTTTTATTTTTTTTTAACTTGAATTTTATTTTCAGATATTGTTTTAATTTTTGACAGTTTGACTTTGTTTCATGTGATGGAAACTTGGAATTAAAATTTCCTAGTCAAATTCCTAAGATTGGTTGTATCTGCATTCTTTTAAGTGGTAGTGAAAAGTATGCTGTTGAGATTGAACTCTTCTGGTCTTTAGTGTTACCTTAATTTATCAAGAGAATCACAATTATGTTATGAGAATTCTGCTCCCCCTTGCCACCTTTGGTTATCAGACTGCTAGGTCCGTGATGGACATTTAGTAAAGACTTGCTGAGTCAAAGACTATTAATATTTTTAGTTAAACATCCTCAATCCCTGGGAAGGGTTAAAAGAAGCAGTCTAAGTAGCTAGAGTTTATTGGGTAGAATAACAAATGTGTTGATGTTCCGTTTCTTTACAACAGTATCTTAAGGAGAATTGGAGAATGGAAAGAGCACACAAAAGAATTAGGAAAATAGGTTTTGATCTCTATTTTGTAAGTAGCTAGATGCCTTCAGGGCAGGTCATGTGGTTGATCTCAGTTTCTCATCTCCGATGGAGTGATTAGACTAAATTATAGGTAGACCTGCTGGCATGCCTTATTTGATCTACATAGTACCTAAAGACATATTTTAAAAAGTAATGGGTAGTATTTAAAAAAACAGACTTATTTGACCATTTCTCCCAATTCAGTAAATGGAGAGTTTAAATTGTACAATCCCACTGTGAAATACTTATTGTCTCCTTTTTTGTATTGAGGACACGAGGCAGAGGTACAGCCTGTAGTTTTTCACAGTTGAAAAGTGGCAGCCACGATTCAAACTCTGCAGTATGTTGCCTCTCCAAGCATACCTATTTCAACGTGCCTATTTCATACTCTGCTATGTCTGTTCATGTTTCCTTATGCCTAGAATGTCTTGCCATTCCACTTCTGAACTTAACCAGTTCAAGCTTCACCACTTGACATTCCTGACTAAATTCCCGTCTGTTCTAGTGATGCATGTACATTTTAGTTTTTGTGTCTGTCACTACTAAACCGAGCTTCTTGAGGAGTGAGTCTTAACATGGTCTTGTATTGATACTTCAAGCATTGCTTTTAGCACATAGTGTTAAATGATTGTTGAAGTGCCATTTTCTACTTTTTAAAATTAAATGCCATTTAAAATTAAAATTCCATGCAGTACTTACTAGATATAAGTGTGTTCACTCACGTATATTATTGGAAAACTGACATAGTATATTTAGACTTAGCGTTTTGACCACTTAGAATGTACTATATTTTGGAAAACTATTTATGTAAATAAGGCTTAGAGTTTAGAATAAAACTTTATTTATTTTATTTGTTTATTATTTTTGGCTGTGTTGGGTCTTCGTTGCTGTGCGTGGGCTTTCTCTAGTTGTGGCGAGGGGGGGCTACTCTTCGTTGTGGTGCACGGGCTTCTCATTGCAGTGGCTTCTTGTTGCGGAGCACGGGCTCTAGGCGTGCAGCCTTCAGTAGTTGTGGCGCGCAGGCTCAGTAGTTGTGGCTCACGGGTTCTAGAGCGCAGGCTCAGTCGTTGTGGCGCATGGGCTTAGTTGCTCCGCGGTATGTGGGATCTTTGTGGACCAGGGATGGAACCCATGTACCCTGCATTGGCAGGCAGATTCTTAACCACTGTGCCACCAGGGAAGTCCTAAGAATAAAACTTTAAATAGCTCTGAACATCAGGTATTTTAGTTTTAAAAACCAGAATTTATTTCTCATTTTATGACAAACCTTGAAGTTAGTAGTCATCCCCACTTTTACAGATAATTTAAGTCATACGGTATGTGGGAAATCCCAGTTCAGATCCAGGTCAGTTTGATTTTGGTGATAAATGTTATTAAAACTAAGATTCAATAAGTACTATTGGAAATACTTCCAAAAAGATTTCCTTCCTAGAAATACTCAAGTTTGTATTTGGTTATATTTAAGAGTCAGGAGGGACCATAGAGATGTTTATTCCTTTTGTTTTAATGAACAGTAGTCTTATATTTTCATATGTACTTGAAAGCAAAATGCATAGTGATAGTAATAATAGTAAACTTTCATACTTATGAGGGCTGAATGCCAAGTTTAGTTTTAAAATTAAATAATATAATTTAATAATATAATTAAAACCATGTAATTTGTAGCTATAAATAATGGTAAATGCTGGTAATAACTATTATTAACCTATTTCATATAACTATTAAAATTGTGGGGAATTTGTTAAATAATTTTTGGGCCCTTGGAACCAAGGTTAATAGTCTGAAAGATAAGTAGCATACCCTCTTTGTCTCTGTCCTTCCCCCAAATGAAAGAGATTCTTTTTTTTTTTTTTAAATTAGTTAATTGTTTGGTTGCGCCAGGTCTTAGTTGCGGCTCACAGGCTCCTTAGTTGTGGCTCGCCTGCTCCTTAGTTGTGGCATGCAAACTCTTAGTTGCAGCATGCATGCGGGATCTAGTTCCCTGACCAGGGATCGAACCTGACTCCCTGCATTGGGAGCACGGAATCTTAACCACTGTGCCACCAGGGAAGTCCCCTGAAAGAGATTCTTAAACTGAATGTTGGCATTGGTATTTTGCTGATACACTTAAAGTGGATGCAAAATTTAACAAATCAGACTTTTTAATAATTAGAAAAGTATATAGCATTTTAAAACATTAACCATTTGCATGTATAGAGTCCTCTTAAAATTCAGGTATAGTTGACTTACAATATTATATAAGTTTTGGGTGTACAACATAGTGATTTACAATTTTTAAAGATTTTACTCCATTTACAGTTACTGTAAAATATTGGCTATATTCCCTGTGCTGTACAGTATATCTTTGTGGCTTATTTATTTTATACATCATAGTCTGTACCTCTTAATACACTACCTCTATTTTGCCCCTCCCTCTTCCCTCTCCCCATTTGTTTGTTCTCTATATCACAGAGTCTGTTTTATTTTGTTGTTATTATATTCACTAATTTGCGTTTTTTTTTTTTTTTTTTTTTTAAGATTCCACAAATGCATGCAGTATTTGTCTTTCTCTGTCTGGCTTATTTCACTAAGTATAATCCCCTCCAAGTCCATCTTTGTTGTTGCAAATGGCAAATTTTCATTCATTTTCATGGCTGATTAGTGTTCCATTGTTTATATATATCACATTTTCTTTCTCCATTCATGTGTTGATGGACACTTAGGATGCTTCCATATCTTGGCTATTGTAAATAATGCTGCTGTGAACATTGGGGTGCATGTATCATTTTGGATTAGTGTTTTCGTTTTCTTTGGATATATACCCTGGAGTGGAATTGTTGGATCATATATAGTAGTTCTATTTTTATTTTTTGAGGAACTTACATATGGTTTTTCCACAGTGGCTGCACCAATTTACATTCCTACCAACAGTGTACAAGGGTTCCCCTTTCTCCACATCCTCGCCAACATGTTATTTGTGTTCATACAGAGCCTTTTTAATAATTTAAAATCGAGTGTTAGAACTTCTAAAGAGAAGAAAATGGTACAAAGATACTATGACATATGGCTACATATAACAGGATAATATTGATATAAAACTAAATCTGTTTAGACATGATTTTTGAATCTCATTGTTCTTTATGAGACCTTTCTTTATAAGACCTTAGTTCTTCTGGACACAGCTTATGGAACCACATTGCTTCAGACAAGTATAAAACAATTGACCTTTGAAGCAAAAAACAATCTATTTCAGATTTAACATCCAGTTCTAAGTGTCTCGAAAAAACTCATTCAATCTTAAATTTAGCAGACCTTTTCTATCATACGTTATAGTTGTACATTGAAAATTTACCCCGTAACAATGAAGTGTTATATGAAGGGAGATATTTTGGAATTTTGCTTAACAGGTTTTGGTTTGCAGTGTTATAGAATTAAACATAGGATAGAGCAGTCTTGGAATATATCTGAAGGAGTTACAAAAGTACCAATGAGAGAGAATTAAAAGTCGGTTTTATGTTAATAATTCTTCCTCATACCATAGAAATCACTCAGTAAAGTGCTGGCATGTGTGAAAATATCCACTACACCTTAGGGCCTGTTACAGGATCTCTTTAAGTGAAAATACTGAACCAGATTGCTTTAAATAAGTGTTATTTGGAATTTAGGCAGTGATTTCCAAATCTTAGTCCATAAATTGGTTCTAGTCTTTAACAAAGTTAGAACAGGGCTTCCCTGGTGGCGCAGTGGTTGAGAGTCCGCCTGCCGATGCAGGGGACACGGGTTCGTGCCCCGGTCTGGGAAGATCCCACATGCCGCAGAGTGGCTAGGCCCGTGAGCCATGGCTGCTGAGCCTGCGCATCCGGAGCCTGTGCTCTGCAAGGGGAGAGGCCACAACAGTGAGAGGCCCGCCTACCGCAAAAAAAAAAAAAAAAAAAAAAAAGTTAGAACAATAAGAACAATGTGTGTTTTTAAATAAGAATAAAAAGTTATCTTTTTTCTGGATGTCTTTATCCAATATTTTTTGTTGCTCAGGAGTAGGGCAGTGATTTCTAATACTGTAATAGAAATAGGAAGTAATTATAGAAGTAGAAAATGCTGGTAACTGTCAGTCCTGCATTTCTTGTACTGGAATCCAGGAGTCTGAAAGTCATTAATTTACCTAACTAAATGGCTTAACAAATGAAATTATTCTTAAACTTACTTGGTTGAAAGATGAAGATCACGAAATGAGAAAATAGTTATTTGGCACCCTTTTCTGGTATAGTTCTAAAACCGAACAATTTCAAAAAGTTAAATTACCTTTGTTTTTCTTCACTAGGTTTGTAAATATTATCTCTGTGGTTTTTGTCCTGCGGAATTGTTCACAAACACTCGTTCTGATCTTGGTAAGTAAATGTTCTGTGTAACTTTTTTCGAACTTATGATTAAAGAGAAACTGATACTTTATAATTTTGAAAAGAAGTTTCCTCTTAAAGGTTTGTTGATAAAGTAATTTCTTTTCTGGCTTAGTTTTTTGAATGTATTAATAAATGTCAGTCTAATTAAACATGGTGGCTTAATTGAATATACATATCTATTTCCACTCCCTCCTGAAACCCCTCCACTAAAATGAAAATTTAAAAACAAAAAAGGTGTAAATGGAAGAGTCGAGATAACATTAGAGATGTCAGCACATTTTTGGAAGATGACAAGTGGATGGAAGAATAGCAGAGAAACCTGTACCCTAAAAGCCTGCAGAAGGGGATATTAAACAGAAGAAAGAGTTTGATCAGCAGAACCCTGGACAGGCTCAGGATTTGGAGGCATCAGGTACCATAGAAGGCAGAGTTGAATCATGGGGCTGAAAACCAGAGATTAGACTAGTTCAGGGTTTCTCAACCTTGACATTTGACAGTTTTACCTGGAAAATTCTGTGTTTGCGGGGGTGGGAGGGGCTGTCCTGTGGATTGTAGGATGTTTAGTAGCATCCTTGGCCTGTACCCAGTAGATGCCAGTAACATCTCCCAATTGTGACAACCAGAAATGCCTCCAGGCATTGCCAGATACCCCTGGGGGCAAAACTGCCCCTTGTTGAGAACCACTAGTCTGTGTGGTCAGAGCTGTGCATCTGGTGATTCTGTCTCCCACCCTTACAGCCCAGGAGACCCCAGGGGGTTATGTTCTGAAGAAATTGGGGTAAAGAGACTCTAGTTCATTTGAACCACAAAATGCAAAAAAAAAAAAAATTGCATCATTTTTTTCTCCCAAGGATGGTACATAACTAGTATCATTCTAGAAACATTAACAGCTTGCCCTAAAACATTAAGAGCACATTAGGGCTGGATGTATCTAGATACTGGGAGTAGAGATACAGGGCAGGGCAGTAATGAACAAAGATGAGACTATAAGAGATTAAATGAGTCTGTATTCTCAATAGTGAGGTTTTCCCATTCCCCTCCTCTGCCCTGTTCCTAGAAGGATACAGCCAGATGTTTTTTCCCCAGGCAGAAGAGAAGAGGATTCTTTAGAGAAAGTGAACAGTTCCAGAGAAGTGATCTACAGGTACTGACCCTTGGGGAATCTCCTAAAAGAAAGTCTTGCTGCCCAGATTTTCGTATGGTAAAGCCCGTTAGTTGACAAACCCTGCCTGAGCATCCCAACTTCGAGTCAGATTTTGGAAGTGTTTTGCCAGCCAAGGAATACCAGTCAGACATTTGAAGAAAACCTTCAAACACAAAAGATTAACCAAAACCAACAGAAAAAAAGAATTTAGTGGAATATGGTGGATAATGGGGGGAAACAGAAGAAAAAAAATTTTAAGCCATAACAAATTTAGTATCCTCAGAGAAATAAGAGAACATATCAGGAGGAATAGGATGCTGTATAAAAAGGGAAGTTTTGAAAAACTAAGAAGAGTTCTTAGAAATTAGAACTAGAGAAATCTGAAATAAAATCGGGAAAGTTTTGAGGATAAAATAAATGTGTGGAACGTTGATAAAAAATTAAAATTTGAAAAAATTATATCAGTCCAGTCCTCTAATAGCTAATTAAGAGTTCTAGATAGAGAAAACAGAAGGGAAGAAATTTTAATATTGCATTACTAAAGGACTTTACCCTTTAGATTGAGTGAGTCCTTCAAGAGCTCGGTACAACAAATGAAAAAAGATCCACACCATTTGGAAATTCCAGAACACCAGGGGTGAGGGTGGGGCACATAGGATTATCAATCAGGATGGCCTCAGATTTGTCAGGATGACACTGGAAGTTGAAGACACTGCAGAAACACCCTCAGGATTCTGAATGAAAAAATGTTTTTACTTAGGTTAGCTATATAGCCAAACAGGAAAATGTGAGGGTGGAAAATAAAGGACATTTTCAGACATGCATGGTTTCAACAAAGTTATCTACCACCTTTTCTCTGGAAACTCATGGGCATAAACCAAGAAGGAGAGAAATAAGAGATCCAGTGAGCTTCAGTACAGACCAGAAAAGGAATTTCTAAGGATGACAACTCTATTAATGAGCTTAGAAAAAAAGCAGCCCAGGCTGAAGCAGGACAGAAAGCTCATGGAAGAAAATAAAGCTGCTTGATTATCTGAGGTATTTTGAATCTTGAGGGAGACTGATATTGAGATAGTTTCTTATAGCTGAGTTAAAGTGTTTGAGATGAATTTGGAAATAGAGACATAGAAAAGACTAAACAAAAGGAAGAGTTCTAGTAAGTTTATCAGAAGTGTCATTATAATGCACCTTTTGTTTGACTCAGCAGTCAGTGTAGGACTTGCATAATCAAAATATAAGCACTGAATGTTTATTTAACCTAAATTTTTGATGCCTAAGATAAACCAAGAAAAAGCAAAATAAGCATAAAATTTAGAAATATGGAGGTAAATTCCAGAAGATACAACTAAAAGGGTCAAAATTGGTTGCCTTTTGGAGATGGTAAGGGGTAGGACTAGGGTGCTAGTCTTGTACTATTCACAGAGACTCGAAATTAATACAATGTCGCTGGTGGTTCAGACCAGTGGTCTGCCCTCATCCCAGCTTTCTTCTTGGTGGCAGTAAGGGACAGTTTTCTCTTTCCTCCCCCTCCCTCTCTTTTCTTCTCTTACGTAGTTCTGCGTTACACTCATCTTGAAGACTAAGGAGAACACTTTTCATGTGCTTACTTGGGTATGTTGCTTCATGCTTCAGTAGAGGCTTAATTTAGGTGTCTACAGACTACTCAGTGATTAAATGGATCTTCTTTCCTTTTTTAAAAAAGAACTTTTGTTTTAGCAAGAGAAAAGTTAACTTCAATAATTTATACCTTCATATTTCTTGTTCTTTCAGGGCCTTGTGAAAAAATTCATGATGAAAATCTGCGAAAACAGTAAGTTACCTTTTGGGGGGTCATCCCCCCACCCCCCATCATTATTTGGTTTAAAGGGGACAAGGATTGAAGAAATAATTGAAATTTGTGTAAAATGAATGTCGGACAGAGGTCCTGTTCCTTAGTTGGGGGTGGTAGAAAGTGATGCAGCTTTATGTAGTATCACCGTAGGAGTACATACTGTATGCCAAGAATAAGCCTAAGCATTTTTTTCTATATCACATTTTTTTTTTCTTTTATTATTATTTTTTGGTGGCTCCTTACGGCTTGCAGGATCTTAGTTCCCTGACCAGGGGTTGAACCCGGGCCCTCAGCAGTGAAAGCACAGAGTCCTAACACTGGACCGCCAGGGAATTCCCTACACCTTCAGTCTAAATGCAGTAGTAGTCCATGAGATTAGTTAAGATAGAATATGATTTGGAAGGAAAGCAGTGCTTGTTTATTTTCATTTTCATTAGGTATGAGAAGAGTTCTCGCTTTATGAAAGTTGGCTATGAGAGAGATTTTCTGCGATACTTACAGAGCTTACTTGCAGAAGTAGAACGTAGAATTAGACGAGGCCATGCTCGTTTGGCATTATCTCAAAACCAGCAGTCATCTGGGGTGAGTATGAAATTAGTTTACAGTCTTTGTAAAGTGTCCTTGTTCTCTGGAAACCCAGAGACTTCCCTAGTGTTGAAACTTGTGTTCAGGTTCATTCATTACTTTGTATTCTTTTAAAATTTTCAGTTTTTATTAGTAAATGTAATATTGATTTTGCTGATCATAAGGTTTTGATCTTAGATATCAATAACTGACAAAATATGCAGCTGATTAACAAAAATTGAGGTAATTGAGTTACTATCCTTGTGATTCAGCATTTCAGTTATTAAAATATTAGGTATGGTATGTGAGAGTTTGAATGTCTATCTCTGTATTTTAGTTGTTGATAATACATTCTGTTGTCTTCATTAGGCAGCTGGTCCAACAGGCAAAAATGAAGAAAAAATTCAGGTTCTAACAGATAAAATCGATGTACTCCTGCAGCAGGTGAGAATTGTGTGCATTAATGTCAGAAAATACTTGGAGTAGACACTTAACCAAAGAAGTTATAAGGATGGCAAATAAATACATGTAAAGTTGCTCGATGTCATTAGACATTAGGGAAATACAGGTCTACAGTGAGATGCTTTTTGAACACCTATTAGAATTGCTAAAATTAAAAAGACCGACCATATCAAGTGTTAGTGGAGAGCTGGGCAAACAGACTACCTTACACTGTTGGGGTATGTAAAATGGTGCAGCCACTTTGGAAAAAAGTTTCTCTCTTAAAAAGTTAAAAGAGGCACCACGAGCCATTCCACTGCTAGGGAGATGAAAGCGTATGTTTACACAAAGAGTTGTATACCAGTGTTTATAGTGGCTTTATTCATAATAGGCAAATAACACCCCAGACAAACCTGGAAAGAACTCATGTATGTGTCAGTAGGTTAATGGATAAAAAAGTGTGATGTATCTATACCAGCAGTCCCCAACCTTTTTGGCACCAGGGACCGGTTTCATGGAAGACAGTTTTTCCACAGATGGGGGTGGGGGGATGGTTTTGGGATGATTCAAGCTCATTACATTTATCGTGCAGTTTATTTCTATTACTGTTACATTGTAATATATAATGAAATAATCATACAGCTCACCATAATGCTGACAGGAGGAGGAGCTCAGGTGGTAATGTCGGCGATAGGGAAGCAGCTGTAAATACAGATGAAGCTTTGCTCGCTTGCCTGCCGCTCACCTCCTGCTGTGTGGTCAAGTTCCTAATAGACCACGGACCGCTATTGGTCCAGGGGTTGGGGATCCCTGATCTATACAGTGTGATACACTATTCAGTAATAAAAAGGAAATAACTACATGTAACAGTGTGGATGAATCTTAAGATAATTAGGTTGAGTGAAAGAGGCCAGAGCCCTACAGAATGAAATAAAAGTGCATGGTTCCATTTCAATAAAATTCTAGAAAATGCAAACTAATCTATAGCGACATAAAGTAGATCAGTGGTGGCTTTGGGAGGAGATACAAGAAGAGGCAGGAGGAAACCTTCTGGGGTGATGGATATGTTTATTATCTAGATGGTGTTGATTTCATGGGAGTCAAACCTTATGAAATTGTGCACCTTAGAAATTTGCTGTTTATGTTCTGTCAAGTGTTCATAATTAATGCAGGCTTCACTAAACAAAACCAAACAAAAAGACCCAAAGCAACCGCTAACTGCTAATGAAGCTTGGGGTAAAAAGAAAAATACTTGGATAGTGTGGTTAGAAAGATATCCTGACTGCTTTTTAAATTCCCCTTAGATTGAAGAATTAGGATCTGAAGGAAAAGTAGAAGAAGCCCAGGGAATGATGAAATTAGTTGAACAGTTAAAAGAAGAGAGAGAATTGCTTAGGTCCACAACTTCGGTGAGTAGCAACCTCATTTTGATTTACCCAGGCTGTTCACTGTGAATTACTAGGATCTATTCCGATTTGAGAACAGTTTTCTAATGTCAGCAAGCTTTATTTTAAAGGGCCACGTAGTAAATATTTTAGGTTTGCAGGTCACAAGATTTGTAATATGAAGGCTCTTATATTACAGAAGCAGCTTTAAACAATATATAAACAATTGGATGTGGCTTTGTTCCAGTAAAACTTTACAAAAACAGACCTCTAGCCGCCGGCTTGTCAACCTGTGCCTTATGATCTACATAAGTATTCATTTGGGCCTGGGTTTTATTTATTTTTTGTTAGAACAAATTACTCAGTTTGTATTTACCTTAGTACAGAATTGGTATATTCTTAATAATACCTTCTACTTTCTTAACTTTCAGTTAGAGAATATAATGTTTGGATATTGATACATGTTTTTGTATCAATGTATTTGATATGTCTTTGATACAATGTATTTTGTATCAGTGTATGTATTTGTACATACAAAATACATGTTTTGGATATTGATGCTAGAATATAATTGGTCATTGGTTCCCAAATATTACAAGGATATGTTCAGATTATACTCAGTGAGTTCAATTCCTTAATGATTTTGAAAAACATTTTTAATATGGAGTCCACATCCTTAACCTGTTGAACCGAGCGAGAAATGAATTCAGACTAAAACAGGTAGCTTTTTCTTTGTTGGAGTTGAGGGATGGGGTCTCAGTACTTGTTGGGTGATGTGGAAAGTTGATTGCTGCCGTCATGCTTCCTCTCTCTAAAAGTTGCTGCTCAGTATTATGGCTTTGGGGAAGTGGAAAGTAGTTGACAAAATTAAGAATCTATTCTAAATGTTAAGTACTTTTGGGGGGATTTGTTTGTTCTGTCTTCCTCAGATATTCTTACAATAACTGATTTATCATTTCAGACAATTGAAAGTTTTGCTGCCCAAGAAAAACAAATGGAAGTTTGTGAAGTCTGTGGAGCCTTTCTGATAGTGGGAGATGCCCAGTCCCGGGTGGATGACCATTTGATGGGAAAACAGCACATGGGCTATGCCAAAATTAAAGCTACTGTAGAAGAGTTAAAAGTACGTTTCTTATAAACATGTATTTTAGCTATAGCTAGTACTTCATTTTAGTGTGCTTAAAAATTGATCACAGAGAGATACAAATCTCTCGTTGATATTTTTGCTGACTGTGTTATTTGAGGTAGTGATAATCCCTATAATGTTTTGCTATTCGTTAGATTAGCAAAGCACTTTATTTTTTTTACTCTGTATTGCCAGGAATTTGGGAGAAAGAATATTCCTGAGGGTTTCGTCAAATAATATCTTGTGTACATACACGGTGTTGAGATTTCTCCATTTCACTTTTAGGGCATCAAATTCCATAAGTTGGTCTAAAAATGCTTCACATTAGGTAGCCATTGTTTGACAGTGTCTTTATATAGTTCTAAAAAAAAAAATCAAACTCTGTTTCCTTAGGAAAAATTAAGAAAAAGAACTGAAGAACCTGATCGTGATGAGCGTTTAAAAAAGGAGAAACAAGAACGAGAAGAAAGAGAAAAAGAAAGGGAGAGAGAAAGGGAAGAAAGAGAGAGGAAAAGACGAAGAGAAGAGGAAGAAAGAGAAAAAGAAAGGGCTCGAGACAGAGAAAGAAGAAAGAGGAGTCGATCAAGGAGTCGTCACTCAAGCCGAACTTCTGACCGAAGATGCAGCAGGTCTCGGGACCACAAAAGATCACGAAGTAGAGAAAGAAGGCGAAGCAGGTATATTGAACACATGAAACAGTGCCAGACAGATAGTGAGTGTGCAATAAACAGTAGTAATTACTAGTGATATTCCTTGGTACTTGACCCTTTTTAGTCTCATTAAGCGTGAGGATGGATTATGAGAGTTGAATCTGAACGAGTCCATCTTCGAGGCAACTTCATTGCTATTTCTGAGGCAGTCTAAGGAGGTTTGATGCAGTCTTATTAGGAAGTCAGTGTACTGGATGGTCTTTTAAGTGCTTCTCTTCTCATTGATTCTGAGAAGACATTTAAATTATAAATTATTTTGGGTAGGGCTACCTATTTGAAAAATTGAAGTTAGAAGGATTTTCAATTTTCAGTTCTTAAGATTTCTAATGTAAATATGTTTTAATAGTAGATTCTATTCTTTTGCCTTTAAGGGTAAGTTTTGCTTTTAATCTTGTTATTTATTCAACAGTACGTAATTCTCCAAGGTTTTTTCTCACTGTAATATCAGCTGAAGTTGCTTTCGTTTTGTTTCAAATTATTTAAGAAGCAGAGATCGACGAAGAAGCAGAAGCCATGATAGATCAGAACGAAAGCATAGATCTCGTAGTCGGGATCGAAGAAGATCAAAGAGCCGAGATCGAAAGTCATATAAGCACAGGAGCAAAAGTCGGGACAGAGAACAAGATAGAAAATCCAAGGAGAAAGGTTAGTTTTTATGAGAATTTAATTTATTAAGAGAGTGTTTTCACTTTCTTGTCTCCCCACCGACTCACTTTTCTTCAGACACAGGCAGAGTCCCACTTCAAGCTATACTCACTTTCACTTACGATGAATACCATTCAGTAGGAGACAAGCATTATTCTTCCCTCTCCTGCTCTGATTTGTGAGAATGACAGTTGGCCTGGTGTTTTCGTAGAACATGTTAAAGTCACATCCTTCAATTGATAACTTGAAGGCTTATCATTTAGTTTCTTCCAAGTATTGCATTACCTTTTAGGCTTATTAAGGTGTAGAATTCTTGGTTATTGGCAACTTTTTTTTTTTTTTGTACTTGCTGCAGTGTTCCATAATATGTCTTGCAGAGTAAATGTACATTACTGCATTGGTGCTCATGTACAGCATTCATTTAACTCAGTACTTCTAAGTTTGCAGTAGTTGAATGCCTTACATGTGTCTTACTGTGTTTTTTATTGAAGCAACATGCTCTTTCCCCTCTACTTTTTCCTTTGGTTTTCCGTGGCATTCCAGTAGCTGGTTCACTGTGCACTCTTAACGGACATTTTC